>NC_065449.1:6804656-7106608 GCF_917563875.1 Diabrotica virgifera virgifera | reverse complement strand
AATCGGCCATTTTTAACCCTCAAAAACTATGTGAAAAACTGAAAATTTAAATGTTGCCAAGGTAAGTAGATATTCTTTAAACATCGATTGATGAAATCCCGAAGAGTTTTTTGCAATACAATATTCAAAACTCCTATTTTTTTTAATTGCTAATCAAGCGTGCTCGACACTATTTTCCACCGACAGTATGGTGCAAATGAAAGGAATAAATTCGTTATTTCGTAAACCGGCGACTTTAAGGAAAAATCCCGAAACAGGTCGATTTCTATGTTTAAGTTATGATATTGTGGCATATATGGTATACTAGTGACGTCATCCATCTGGGCGTGATGACGTAATCGATGATTTTTTTAAATGAGAATAGGGATCGTGTGGTAGCTCATTTGAAAGGTTCTTCAATTCTCTATTCACTAATGTAAACATTTACATAATTATTTATACAGGGTGTCCTTCTACTTCTTTTTTTGTCAAATAATTTAATTTAATAAAATTTTTTTGGACACCCTGTATAAATAATTATGTAAATGTTTATATTACTGAATAGAGAATTGAAGAATATTTCAAATGAGCTAGCACACGACCCCTATTCTTATTTAAAAAAATCATCGATTACGTCATCACGTCCAGATGGATGACGCCACTAGTATATCATATATGCCACAATATCATAACTTAAAAATAAAAATCGACCTGTATCGGGATTTTTCCTTAAAGTCACCGGTTTACGAAATAACGAATTTATTCCTTTCATTTGCACCATACTGTCGGTGGAAAATAGTGTCGACACGCTTAATTAGCAATTAAAAAACAAAGAAGTTTTGAATATTGTATTGCAAAAAACTCTTAGGGATTTCATCAATCGATGTTTAAAGAATATCTACCTACATTGGCAACATTCAAATTTTCAGTTTTTCACATAGTTTTTGAGGACTAAAAATGGCCGATTTCGCAATTTTTCAACTTTTATTCGCTTATATGTCAAAAACTATCATTTTTAGAGAAAAGTCACTAAAGACCTTTTCTGTTTGGAATGATCCAAAAAACCTAAAAAAACTTTTTTCCATGCAAAAAAAATAATTTTAGGAAAAAAACAAAAAAAAAAAACGTTTAAAAAATTTTTGACCACGTTTTGGTCCTGGCAACATGCAAATTTGTTAAAAGGAGTTTTTTTGAGTAAGATTGTGCAAAAAATACGAATTAGAATATTTTCCCTAGCGGATGCGCTGTGGCTTTCTGGACTAAAATCGATTCCATCAATTGTCAATTTTTAGTACCGGTCATAGGCGTCCGTTTAGGGTAGCGAAACGGATATTTTATCGCATAACTTTTCTGTGTTTAACTTTTAAGCATTTTTGACACTGGATTATTAAACTATGGGGTATTCTTGTACTCAAAGCTACTCTTGCTTTAAGTCGCTAGGATACTCCAGGTTCTAGAAAAATCGATTTGAAAAACTATTTAGAAAAACGAAAACTGGTACGTTAATTTCTCTTCCAGAGATGAATTGATTTTATCAATTGTGAATTTCTAGTATCGGTCATAGGCGTCCGTCTTGGGTATATCAACGAAATCTCATAACTTGCTTTAATTTTTAAGCATTTTTGACACTGAACTATTAAATTATGAGGTATTCTAGTACTAAAAGTTACTCTTGCTTTAAGTCGATAAATACACCGTTTTTTTATTTTTTTATTCAAATTTCTCTTAAATTTAAAATACGAAAAATTTTAAAATTAATTTTTCTAGAAAACGGTGCATCCTACCGACTTAAAGCAAGAGTACCTTTTAGTACTAGAATACCCCACAAATTAATAATATAGTGTCAAAAATGCTTAAAAGTTAAAGACAAAAAAATTATACGATAAAATAACCGTTGTCCTACCCAAAACGGACTCCTATGACCGGTACTAGAGATTCGCAATTGATGGAATCGATTTATCTCTAGAAGATAAAAAGACGGACCAGTTTTGTGTATCGAAATGGAAGCGTTCTGGAGATATAAAAAAGAACTAATTACAAGACGCCATCTTCAAAGAGCTCTAGCTCCCTTAGGAAACATTTTTGGATTAGGTGAATTCAGTTAATTGTGTTAAATCAGTGAAACTCAACCTGCGGCCCGCGGGCCGCATGCGGCCCTCTAGAGTTTTTTATGCGGCCCGACGGCTAGCTAAAAGGCCCTGTGATCAAATTATTTGTCAAATTTCACGTGTTTTTCAAATTATTTGATAGTGTGCCGATGTGTTTGAGGCGTGTTAAAACTCTTAAAACTCTTAAAAAGCAAGGCATTATTAACTTTCAATAATAAATTATTAAAGTTAATGAACAAATACTCATTTTAAAAATAATCAATACTTATTTACTACATTGCAACGACCCATTTAGTAATCACAAAAAAAATCAGGTCCGGATTAACAAAAAAAAATTAAAATAATTGTGACCTTGAAACAACACCCTGTATATTAAAATTTTTAAAATTCGTCTGCACATTTGAAAAGAGCACAAAAAGCTAAGATGAATTGCTCGCTTCAATTTTTTGCGCAGCTAATTTAATGACATTAATTTTGTAATTATATCGAAATTTTTCTTTTGAAAATTCGAGTTCTTAAAAATTTCGACATAATTTCAAAATTAAAATAATTGAATTGTCTGCGCAAAAAATGGAAGCTCCATTAACGCTCTTTTCAAATAATGTGCAAACTGGTTTTGAAAATTTCAATATACAGGATGTTGACTCAAGGTCACAATGGATTTATAATTTTGTTTACTCCGGACCTGGATTTTTCCTGTGATTAGTAGTTGGGTGATTTGAGCTCTAAATGTAACATATGTGTACCAAATATCAAAAAATATACAAGATGGTTCTAAAGTTATGGGCAAAATCGATAAAACACCCTGTAACTCGGTTATAAAGTCGGTGGAGCAATAAATTTAGTATGTCTAGAACCGCCTTATTGAATGAAATAAATACAATGAAACACCCTGTATACTACTTCATCTTCACAATAGCTACTATGTGGCCCAGGAAAGAAAAAGGTTGAGTATCGCTGTGTTAAATTGTCTTAAAATGATCTTAGGAATCTTAAAATTATATACAGGGTGCTCCATTAAAAAAACATAAGTTTGTGTCGCCCTGTCAATACGGGTAGCCCTGTATATTAGAAAATATTTTTAAATTATGATCCTATCTTTGCCCCACGTTTTACCTAAATAACTTTTTTTTGTATCTCTTACGACAAACGAGTAATTGGACTTTGTCACATTAATGCCTCACCCTGTATACGAAATAACTATAAAACCATCCTGCCTCTTTGTAAATAGACTTATATTAAGATTCTTGAAACATACGCAAAATGGCATGACTCAGAACATCGTGGAATTTTTCACGAATTTGCTTACAAATCTAGGACTCCTGCCGTCTTACAAGAACCGTTTAACCTTCCTGCCGAGTACCGAAAAAGTATTGATTGCATTTGAGTATTAAAACTTCTTGAAGGCAGGACTCCGAAAATCACGGAATCAGGGTGAAAATTTTCCGCAGAATTTTCCAAGCGACAAGTATACTTAAACATTAGGAGACGTCATGCCAATATTTTCTTTGATCATTTTGAAATAAATATTTTTGATTTATTTAGTTGGCAGGACCCAGAAAATAATGAAAATTTCATTATTTTCGTTACATGTTTGTATACATACAGAGAGGGGCTAAATTATGGAATAAATTAATTTTATCTAAAATGGACCACTTTGGAGAAAAATCGCGAAACAGGTCGATTTTTATTTTTAAATTACAATTTTTTTGCATATATTTCATACTAGTGACGTCATCCATCTGGGCGTGATGACGTAATCAATGATTTTTTTAAATGGGAATAGGGGTCGTGTGGCACCTCATTTGAAACGGTGTTCAATTCTCTATTCAGTAATATAAATAATAATATCATTATTTATAGAGGGTGACCAAAAAAATAATTTTTGAATTAAATTAATTGACGCAAAAAGAATTTATTTAACTAAAAATACATTGTATTACTGTCAGTAAATAGAAAAAAATTCTTATTTCACAAATAAACATTTCTTTTCGCTTAAATTAAATCACAAACAGCCTCCCACCTACCACTTGGCAGTTTGAACATTTAATTTAAGCGAAAAGCATTGTTTATTTGCCAAATAAACATTATTTATTATTTCCTATTTTCTGAAAGTGATAGAATGTATTTTGAGTTAAATAAATTGCATACATTCTTCTTTTTTCGTCAATTAATTTAATTCAAAAATTTATTTTTTGGCCACCCTGTATAAATAATGATATTAATGTTTATATTATTGAATAGAGAATTGAACACCCTTTCAAATGAGGTGCCACACGGCACCTATTCTCATTAAAAAAAAATCATCGATTACGTCATCACGCCCAGATGAATGACGTCACTAGTATGAAATATATGCCAAAAAATTGTAATTTAAAAATCAAAATCGACCTGTTTCGGGATTTTTCTCCAAAGTCGTCCATTTTAGAGAACATTAATTTATTCCATAATTTAGCCCTTCTCTGTATATACTCCGTTAGCCCGTTTGCAACCCTCCTGCCCAAAAAATGTTCTTCATAAAATCTATAGTATCCTGTCATTCTACGGATATGGCAGGACTCAGAAATTCATCGCAAAACCCTATTTTTATTTTTTGGGAAAATCTAGTTTTTACAGGAAGATGTTACAGGAAATTTGTGGATGTTTCCACAGATTGTAAGTACATCGTCTACCCTTCCAGTATTGCAAAAGGCAGGACTTAGAAAATCGTGGCTGAACTTCTGTATAATATCGCCCGGTCTAATACTCGCTACTTGTGAAGTACTTATTTCATAATCTTTTGTAAACAACTGTTTCAATTGATAATAATTATAGATGTTTGAAGTGTAATCGGAGATATATCAAATTATAGAATGTATGTACATCTCGTGGTTTTGTATGAAGACAAGATAAGTTTAGGGAATACAGGATTTTCATCACGTGATACGTGATTATTAGTTGCAACAATCAAAGATAAGGGATCTTAGAATTGGGGAATGAGGAATGAGCATGATTATTTCATTCATAGGAGATTCTGACCAATAGAAAGCTACAGAAGTCTGAATTAAATCGATAATTTTTGATAATCTCCCGTCGTTAAGCATATTACGTCAGATGCCCTTCGTTGCTACGAAAAAATACATTCAGTGCCATTAATGACAAATGTTTTAAAAATTATAAAAGTGATGACTTTCAACCGTCAAATACATATTTATAACAACTGTGTGTTTAATTGCACTAATTTGTACTTACATAAATAATTTACAATAAAATTTTGGTTTTGAGCAGTTTTATTCATGAAATAATCGCAACAAATTGCACTCGAACTCTAAAATTAATATAGAATTTTTGCCCTCGTGACACTTTGACATAATTAAAACTGCCAAAGTGACATTCGGGAAAAATTCAATAATTTTAGAGCTCTTGTGCAATTACTACTGATAATTTTTTTTTGGCTGATAATTTTTCACATAAAAAGCAGTTGTTCTATTACCATTTTAACCATTTATTTAGTATTTAGTCTGTCTCTGGTGACATTTCTTTTTAGCTCGGCGCAGCCTCCTTATTTCTTCAATCTTCTCCGTCCACCAATAGGAACGATAATTTGCTCTCCTACTCTCCGGACCGTGCCTTTCTACTAATATACATACTACTAATAAACTACCGCACACTGTCACTAATAACACATGCTAGTAAAATCTTGGATATCATCAAAAACAGATTAAAAGCCTATCTACATTACCAACTAACTCAGGAAAAAGCTGGGTTTGTAAAGGATAAAGGTACACGGGAACAAATCTTGCACCTGAGACAACTCATTGAAAAGTCTATAGAATTTCAAGTACCTATGATTATAGGTACTATCAACTGTGTACAACTTCGTTGACTACCAAAAGGCATTTGATTGTGTAAGCTGGATATATCTGTGGTTTAATAGAAATGGGCACACCAATGCACCTGGTGACACTTATTAAAAATTTTTACCAGTCCAATATAGCACAGTACGACTAGATCAGAAGTTCTCAAACCAATTCAAGACCGAGAGAGGTGTTATACAATGATGCGTGTTGTCACCTGACTTAATCCACATTTATGGTGAACATGTTATGATTATGGCTTTAGAAGGATCTTTAGCAGGGCCGGTGAAGTAACAGTAACTGGTAGGAAAATCTCCAATTTAAGATTTGCTGGTAACACTACACTTATAGCAGCAAATGAGCAAGAAATGTTTGATCACCTGCGAAGAGTTGAGTACGAAAACAATAAAGTTGGTTTGAAAACCAATAAAGCTAAGATAAAAATAATGGTGGTCGACAGACCCGACAATATTTAACTGACTAACATGTTACAGGAATACCAGATACTAAACACTTTTGTTTATCTCGGTCTAGTATAACTAACGATGATAACTGTGAAGCAGAAGTTCGGAGATATTGGTATGGCAAAAATTACGATGAGTCGCCCAACAAAAGTTTGGAAAGACAGATCTATCTCTCAAAATATCAAGATGAGACCAGTGGCGTAACAAAATCCGTCGGGCCCCCGCAGGAATGGAAATGGGGCCCCCGCAGGAATGGAAATGGGGCCCCCTTTAAAAAATTACTAAATGCGACATGTGTAACAAAAAATCTTATGAGTTATAGCCCAGTAAATGAATGTGAAATACGGCGATTCCTTGTAATTTTCAATGTTACCACCGAAGTGGTCCAGTCAATACTTTTCGAGTTATTTATGAGTAAAAATGTTCAACATTGTTCAACAAAAAAATCACGTTTCAGGCGGTTTTTCGCAAATAACTCAAAAAGTAAGTATTCGTAAGTAGCAAAAATGTAGCTGATACAAAAATGAAGTCTATCGACCAAGTAAATGCAAATTTGTAGCTCATGAAAAATTGTTCTTATTTGTCAAATTCCCAATTGAATATTTCAACGTGAAATAACCAAAAAATTAAGCACGTTTCGGGGAAAACTCATTAAAACTTTTTTAAAGCATTTAAAAAAAGTTTTAGGTATTTTTACTCTCTTAAAAATTTCTATTATTAAAACTAAGTGAGTTCCGCTCAAAATACATTTAAAGCATTTTTTGGTAAAAAAATGTGAAAATCTCCCCCTATCAACTCACCCAATCTAACTCAAATGAAACTAGTCATTACCTCTTTACAAATTACTTAACTTTTTTTATATGACCTGTACATCGGTTGTAAGTGCATATTTTTGAATGGGTTTTATTTGAAAGGGCTCTAACGAGTCACTAATTACAAGTATATGCAAATTTTGAACAGCCATATCTTAACCAATTTTTGTCTTACAGAAAAACAAAATAAAACCAAAATATTTATAAATGCAAAACCTACATTTCTTTACTTTTGAGATTTTTTCAAAAAAAAAAACTTTTTTTACTATGAAACCAATCTTTTTCAAAAATAATAACTTCGAACCGATCCAACTTAGGGCCTTAGGGGGATATCTTCACGTTTTTTTTTTAGCAAAACAGTTTTTTTTTTCTACAATTTTATTAATACATACAATACATACATACGATACATTGTATCTATCTGATGGACAACTTCATTTTCAATACTGCATTGCTTAAAAAACGTTGCGTATGTATGCGCAAAATAATATAACAATAACACATTTTTACATATTATATTAGACGACAAGATGGGACACCTGACATATTGGGGCCCCCCGCAAGATTCATGCTGCGGGGGCCTCTGTTACGCTCCTGGATGAGACTGGTGAATGCTCTTGTATTCTCAATATTTCTATACGGGGCAGAGACTTGGACTCTTCACGCACGAGAGCGCCAAAAAATTGATGCCTTTAAGATTTGGCGCTAGAGAAGAATGCTGAGCATACCTTGTACAGCTTATAGGACAAACGTTTCCATTCTAAACTAACTCGAAGTTAAAAAAAGGCTGTCCAAAATATGTCTGCAACGAATTCTGCAATTCTTCGGTCACTTATTCGCAGAGGTGACGATAGTTTGGAGAGATTAATTGTTTCTGGAAACGATTCCGAAGATCAAGATGATGATCACCAACTAGATGGTCCGACCAAATTAAGAACTCAAGTGAAAACTCATTCTGTGAAGCTTTTAGAGCAGCTGAAGATAGAGACCAATGGAAAAAAATGTTAGGAATATTGGAAGAAATCACGATCCTCAGTAATGGGGAGACGACAAGAGAGATATTCGTACTGTAATCATAGCGCTACCATCATAAAATTAGTTGTCGATTTAGACAAATTGCAAAGTAAATGAGCGTGACCACTTCCACGTATTCTAAACTAAACATTTTTTAAACTATTTTTAGACCTTTTGACAAAATTCAAGTAATTAAAAATAGTCGATGTGTACCTGGCCTAGACGGGTCTATTTTCGTGTTTGTAGTGTTTCTCAAAGAGACGGAATAAATGAGGTTTGGGTTCTAGACACCAGAAAATGCGACTTCGTTCGACGTCGTTTCAGAAAATAAATAAATCACGGGCATTTAAGCGACACCAGAGTGAAGATTGACAAAATTAAATTTGAAATAACAAAGTTGTAAGTAGTCGATTATTTTGGAACAGAGTGGAATGCACGGGTATTACGTTTTCCACGTATGCCAAGTGGGTGTTTTGTGGATTATATTTTATCATAATGATGAATTGTGCAAAAAGTATGTGTCTATATTATTGGAAGATCACTTAAAGTATTTGTGGAATTGCCAACTTAAAAAAATTAATTTAAAACTAATTGAACAGTATGATATATCGGCTCTAGAAGCCAATAAAACAAAACCAAGTACTTGCAAGGGCGGATCCAGAGAGGGCGCCATAAGGGCCATGCCCCCCTACCCGGGAATTTAAAAATTTTTCGATCTGTCTATCTATAAGCGAGGTTCCTACAGCTTCTGCCGCTTCTCGCATTTTGACCGCCATCTTTTTCTGTCCATTGATTCGTCTTCTTTGATGGCTCTATCTCTCATGATGTGCCGTACATTTCCTTCCCAGGTAACTGAAGGCCTTCCCCTTCTTCTTCTTTGTTGTGGTATGTAACGTAAAGTTTTCTTTGGCCATCTATCTTCATTCATTCGTTTCACGTGACCATACGACACTAGTTGTCTCATTTCAATACTATCTACACTGGAATACACAGTATTTGTCCTCCTTCTAATATCTTCACTCCTGATGTGATATTTTTTGGATATACCACACGCTCTTAGATAATCCATTTCTTCTACTTCTATCCTTTTTCTATCTTTTTTCATGATCTGACAAACTTCTGCCCCATAAGTCATAATAGGCTCTACCAAGGTACGATAAATTGTCAATTTCGTTTTTTGTCTTATATCTTTAGACCATAGTAGAGAGTTTAGAATGTTTGTCGCTTTTTTGTCCTGCTGCGTTCTGTTTCCGATGTCTCTTTTGGTAGTGCCTCCTTTAGGTATTATAGATCTGACATATTTATATGCTTTACATGTTTTTGTGGTTCTAATTTATAATGATTTTCGATTGCTAGACAAATAAAAATACTTTATTAACGATAAGTTACAAACTCATAATTTAGTTTTTAGAGTTTTAGCAAAATGTTTATAGATTCATCATCATCATTCTCTTTGCCTTATCCCTATGCGGGGTCGGCTTCCCTAATTGCATTTCTCCACACAATTCTATCTTGGGTCATATCAATGTTAATCCCCTTTACCAACATGTCCTGCCTTATCGTCTCCCCCAGGTCTTCTTTGGTCTTCCTCTCGTACTCCTTCCAGGGATCTGCACTTCAGCTATTCTTCGTATTGGGTGACTACCGTCTCGACGTTGAACATGACCAAACCATCTTAACCTATGCTCTCTCATTTTGGCATCAATTGGTGCCACACCTAGACTTCCCCTAATATACTCATTC
Organism: Diabrotica virgifera virgifera; assembly: GCF_917563875.1. Lineage (NCBI taxonomy): Eukaryota > Metazoa > Arthropoda > Insecta > Coleoptera > Chrysomelidae > Diabrotica > Diabrotica virgifera. The sequence goes on along the minus strand of NC_065449.1, from coordinate 7,096,652 downwards.
CTAATTTTATCCTTCTTTGTCACTCCACTCATCCATCTAAGCATTCTCATTTCCGCCACATGCATTCGTTGTTCCTCTTTCTTTTTCACTGCCCAACATTCAGTTCCATGCATCATAGCCGGTCTTATGGCTGTTTTATAGAATTTTCCCTTCAACTTTATTGGAATTTTTCTGTCACACAACACACCACTCGCTTCTTTCCACTTCATCCATCCAGTCCTAATTCTACTGCATGCATCTCCATCTATTTCTCCATTACTCTGTAATACCGATCCTAGGTATTTAAAACTATTGCTTTTCACAATCATTTCACCATCCAAAGATACCATTTTATTTGTAGTAACTCCATCTTTAAATAAACATTCCAAATACTCTGTTTTTGTCCTACTAAGTTTTAAACCTTTTTCCTCCAGAGCTTGTCTCCACTGTTCCAATTTTTGTTCTAAGTCTCTTTCACTATTTCCTATTAACACTACATCATCAGCATACATTAGGCACCATGGAATACTACCCTGTAGTTTCGATGTTATCTGGTCCAAAACTAATGAGAATAAATAAGGACTAAGCACCCAGCCTTGGTGATGATGATGATGTTTATAGATTGTTTTATTTTAATTCAACGCGTAATCCAAAACATGTTAATTTTCCCGGGAAATAAGGGTTTTGTCGGTACACTGACGCAGCCAGTTTGCAAATGGGTTTTTTTGGTTTTATGCTTCCCAAACGCAGGCAACAAATGCGTTAAAGCTGCACTGAAGTTGAAGTAGAAGAAAATTATTAACAAATAGTGCTTTTTTTTGTCAAAAACTGAACCATATATTTCAAATGTTTGTTAATCTGATAAACATTAATACGATGAGGAGACCGGCCCTGGCAAGGTATGGTCAAGTTGTACTGATATTGTACTCCTAGTTTTTACTAAAAACAAGTGGTAATATTAAATAGTTTTTAAAATTAAAGTGTTTATCTACTAGGTACTACTACGTAAGTCATCTATACGTAATTATTACTTTATTATTGTGAAAAGAAAACGTTAAATAATAAATATACACCACCGTACAATCATTTTGTGAGGTTAGCTAGCATGCGGTTGGTTTGTCACTTACCAGAGTCGGACTGAAGCTTTCGCCACCGCAGCTTAAGATGACTTCACATAATGTAAACACACCTTCCGATCTAACCAGTCCAGTAAATCAACGTTCGAATATCACAAACAGTTATGCATTAGCCGCTTCACATTCTTTTTCGAGTAAGACCCAAGCAATTGTATTGACTTGTATCGATAATGCTAAACTACAGGATTATTTAATTCCGTTGGGCACAATAATCAACCCAAAAAATATCATTTTTTCATCTAGATTATCTCATATTTGAATCTGCATGTATTTGGCAAAGAAAACCGTAGTAGATAATTTCATGACACAACATGGTTCTATAGAAATACTCGGCGAAGTTGTAACAGCACGGAGACTTGTCTCTCCAGCAGAAAAACTAGTCTTGTCTGGTGTCTGCCCGTCAATTCCTCATCAAGTATTAGTTGAAGAATTACAGAATATCGGGTTAAAGCTTCTTCTTCTTAGCCTTCTATCGTCCACGTTTGGACATAGGCCTCTCCCAACTCCTTCCATCGGTCTCTATCCTGAGCAACATATTTCCAATTCGTTCCGGCTACTCTTTTAATATCATCAACCCATCTCATCTGTGGTCTTCCTCTCGGTCGTTTACTTTGGTAAGGTCTCCAATGTTGTATCGTGGCATTCCAACGTTGGTCTTTTTGTCTAACAGTGTGGCCTGCAAAGCTCCATTTAAGTTTGGCAACTTTTGTTGTTATGTCCTCGACTTTTGTTTTTGATCTTACCCAGTCGCTCCTCTTTTTATCTGACAGTCGTATACCTAACAATGCTCTTTCCATAGCTCTTTCTGTTGTAGCTAGTTTATTCATATTTGCCTTGGTTAGGGTCCAGGTTTGACACCCATATGTCATGATAGGAAGAATGCACTGGTTGAACACTTTGGTCCTCAAATATTGAGGTATTTTGCGGTTCTTAAGTATCCAACCAAGTTTTCCAAATCCTGCCCATGCTAGTCTTGCTCTCCTATTAATTTCCGCACTTTGGTTTTCTTTGTCAAGTTTCAGGATTTGGCCTAGGTAGATATATTCCTGAACTTTTTCTATCTCACTGCCATTTATAGTTATGCGTCTGGGGTCATCTGTGTTTGTCATTATTTTTGTTTTCTTCATGTTCATTTTTAGACCGACGTATTGGGAGCTGCCTGCGAGTTCCTCTATCATAATTTGCAGTTCCTCGAATGAGCTCGCTATAATCACAATGTCGTCAGCGAATCTGAGGTGATTTAGCTTCTTGCCATTAACGTTAATGCCATAGGTTGACCAATTTGTCGTTTTGAAGACGTCTTCTAGTGCTAGGTTGAAAAGCTTTGGCGATATTACGTCTCCTTGTCTCACGCCTCTCTTAATAACATTTAGGATTAAGGGTTAAAGCTTATTTCCCCAATAACATTTCTGAAAATTAGCTCCAATCTTCAGGATAGTCACATATTGAGCTTTCGGAGGGAAGTTTATGTAAGCCCTATAACATCATCAATTCCAGATTCTATTCTAATAAATTTCAACCAAACACCTTACCGCATATTTTTGTCACAAGGTTCAGTCACCTGCTTTATTTGCAAAAATACAGGACACATATCATCCCAATGCAATAACAGTTCAGTAACGGAATCAATTCTTATTGATTCAAACAATGACGTACCAAATCAAACAGCTCCAACAAGTATATTACACAAGGTAGAAAACACTCAGCAGTCATCAAGTGATGCATTATCAAATCCGAGCATATCACCTACACCTACAAATCTCCATGACCAAGAAATTACTAATACTCCTACTCATAGCAACACTTTCAATCAACCACATTCAGCGGCAATACCGTTTCCACAAACTTCGGAAGCAATATCCTCCAATCTATCAGCACCTCTTCCATTAGATATAACTGCAGAAAACTCTAATAAAACTGATACATCACCACAATTTTCTGAAACAACCATTTCAACCAATCTTACAAACAAAACTTCAAGCTCGACTTCTGTCACTACCAATGAGTCTGCTCCAGTACTTCCAAATGTAATAAAGCCACAACATCTAAGTGAAAACTCTAATAGCACTTGCGAAAACGCAAGTTCTTCCATGAAACGCAGTATTGATGAGGTTGATACGCCTCCTTCAGACTCAGCAATTTCATCACAAAATCTGTTTGCAAAACCCAAATCCTCTAAACCACAAAAACCGCGCTCATCTAAATTCCCATCTACACGGGAAACTCTTGAAAATTTTAGTGACTATCATACCCCACCATTCGTTTTAAATTGCCACCAATTGTCCTTACTGATTGATAATGTCCAAGGCTCCTCCGACACTATTAGCGTCGTTAAAGAATTTACAACTGATATGGCTGGTTTACTCCATCTTTTACAAAGCAGCTATCAATATGCAAATGATAGATCTACAAAAACCAAGTTTACAAAGCTTCAAAAGAAACTACACAACCATTTAGGGAAAGAGATTTCTGACTTAGACAGTGACTCTTCTGTAGACAATTGTTCAGTATCATCTAACTCCGAATCTGTTAACAATATTCAACTCGATACCTTAATGGAACATTGATGGATTTTTCCATCGTCTTCCTATGCTACAGCTTCTTTTATCTGAATATTCTCCTGATATTATTTGTCTTTAGGAGACAAACTCAAAGACCAATCAGTTATACAATTCAAAATATTTCACTTGCTTCCGCAAAGACCGTACAGATGCAAGTCGTGCAAGCGGTGGTGTAGCAATAGCAATCGTTTCTTCAGAAAACAATCTTCTTCTCCGTTTAACCCCAGAATGTAGCACATATTCAGCTGAACTCTACGCCATATACCGTGCTGTGAAACTTCTTAACGAGCTTACACTCACAAAAGCCCTGATCATAACAGATTCTCTTAGCTCTCTAAACACATTAAAACACATTTTTCCGAAACTTCCTTTTGAAAAGTTGCTAAAATACCAGCTGTCCCAAGCTCATGAACATGGAAGAAGCGTCCAATTTTTATGGGTTCCCTCACACGTCGGAATAACAGGAAATAAAGAAGCTGACAGGACTGCTCGAGAGACAATTTTAAGTGATTTTTCGGAACCGATAGGCAAGTGTGTTTCCAGTGACTTAAAAGCTTATTTTAAAAATAAAGTGTTGTGTTTGTGGCGAAATGAGTGATCTCAAAATAATTCTAAGCTGAATAAAATCAAAAATAATGTGTCTCAGTGGATTCCACCGTCGCGGAATAGACGAGAACAAATTGTGGTTGCGCGTTTACGTCTAGTACATACCAGGTTAACGCACTCTTACCTTTCAACAAAGAAAAATCTACCTATATGTGATTAGTGTAACGTCCGATTAACAGTCGAACACTTTTTAACAAGTTGTAGTAAATATGACCAAGAAAGACAGCGCAACAATATTCCAAACGCTCTACCAGAGGCTCTAGGTCAAAACTGTTCCTATGACAATATAGTTAATTATCTAAGATCCATAAATATTTTGTATAATCTGTAGTTGTTTATTTTTGTTATTTATATTTTGTTCCGTCGCTAATAACCTTTTGGTGGATGCGACTTCTTTTTCTAATAAAAAAAATTAATACGATGAAATCTCTATGTATTTTCCCTGGCATTTCTGATATAAATCAAAACAAAGTTTTTCGTTTTTTTTTAGATTCTTTATGTCAGTTATACGGCGTTCCGCAAGGTGTATCAAATACATAACGTTTTTTTTACTTTTGAAAACACGATAAATTACTTCCGTGGATATAAATTATCATTTTCTTGTAAAGTCGAACCCGCTTATTGAATACCGGTTAAAGGAAAATCACGGTTTAAGGAATAGAAATTTGAGGTCTTAAAATGTTTTACTAGGCTTATATGATCGGTTATTAGAAAATCCCTGATATAGGAATACTTTTTCTTGGCACGACGGCTATTCCAATAAGCGGGTTCGACTGTATTTCCTTCCATCCAAAAAAGATCGCAAAAATTGTTTTATACTGATAGCCAAAAAATAGAGTGCGTTTTAGAAATTATTTAAATATTGTTTAGATATTTATATTCAAACAAATATTTTTTTGAATATTTATTTATGGAAGTATACATTATAATATTTTTATTATTTGAGAACATTATAAAAAACTTGCAACGTCATTTTTGCTGACGACCACGAACTCCTGATAGTTTTTAGGTAAATTAAAAACAATCCAAAATGACCAAAAATTACAATTAAACTAAATTTAAATATACAGAAATAAATGTTTTTATCTTTTTTTGGCTATGCAAAAGAAACTTCCGTTAAAGAAAAGATAGCGTGGTAAAAATTTTGATCTAAGTAAATAACAGTATACAAAGTGTTGCATTTTTTTGCTCATCAGTATTTTTTAAACTTTTTTTACTTTACATGATTTAAAATTCTAATAATTCTAAAGTGGTTGTGTATAAATAATGACACGTGTTTATTACTTCCAGACGGAATCAACAAGTCCGAACAATGAAGAGGCCACCAGCCAAGACTTAAGTGGTGGTGAAGCGTCGAACAATGTGTCGGATTACAGCGGAAATCACAACGTTTACAACATGGTCTATCCTGGTTATTATGTTAATGGAATATGTCCACCTCAAGGTAAGATAATAAGTGATTAATTACAGCTCTTTAAAATATGCTGCAATGACAAAAAATGACAGAAAACACTATAAAATCGACAATTAAATAAATATATTTGTTAAAGTGCTTGTCTACACTTTATTTAGTATTGAGAAATAGTTATTTAACCATATATGCAAGATATTCTCTCTTCTTCGTAAATCAGGCCATACTCGTTAGTCTCTTGCACTTGGTCGTACTTATAGCTTTTGTACCATACCTTGTTTTTTTTTCATAAGTCTTGTGGCCAACGAAGGCAAACAGTTTTCTTATTGGTAGTTTTAGAATCTCTTCTGGTTTACACCTCAGTTGACCAATGAACTTCGGCCCCACAGCATTTGGTTCATTGCAATGGTAGGATATGTATATCAGTCTCTTCTTCCATTTCGCACTTTCTGCACCATTGTTCACTCACCTTACTTAATTTGTATAGATGGTTTCTTATATCGGCAATGTCCACTCACCATTCCAGTGATCATTTTTATTGAGGTTCATCAAATTGTTCGAGAGTTTTTTATCAATATGCTTTATTATGTTTTTAGTCTGGATTTGCCTTTGATTGGCTCTCCATTTCTTGTGATGATTCTTTATCAGCCATTTCTGAAACTCGTTTTTCGTAGCATGTTTGTGATGCCACAGGAAGGTTCTGAGGCTTCAAAGGTTTCTCTCGAGCCTTGTCTTACCAACATATCGGCTCGTTCATTCCTAGGCACCTCGTCATGGCACGGCACCCATATTAAACACATTATTGTCTTTTGCAAGAGATTATTTAAAAACTTTCATAATGTAGTCTGGTGATTTATAGACTATATTATAGGGTGAGGCAGATAACTGGCCTATTAGAAATATCTCGAGAACTAAAAGCAACAGAATCATGAAAATTGGAATAACGAGGTTATGAAGGATGACCTATTAAATGAAAATATTTTGATCTCTTTGCAACTTCCGGTTACACCGGAAGTTGCTTACAACTTCGTTTTTTTTTAATAGGACACCCTATATATTTTTACATTTTTGGATTCTCCTCAATATCTTCTTTCTTAAAATATGAGGTTTTGTAATATTATGAAGGGAATTTTAAGATATATTTACGATTTTTTATTAATTTCGTAGCAATTTTCACACCCTGTAGAATTGTAATGGTTTGGCATTAAAGACTCTACTTACATTCAAGTGATTTTTAATATAGTCTTCTATTGTTGAGAATAATTAGTATAGCTAATTTTGAAATTTTAGTATACAGGGTAGGTCGAAACTCGGAATGAATATTTTCTGAGTTTCCTTAAATGGAACACCCTGTATTTTAGTATTGTAATGAAATGATAATTTATGGTACTTTTTTATTTCTTAAGCATTCCCTATACCCAACTGCTTTAATTTGTGAGTTATTGGTGATTCAAGCTAAACATTAATTTCAACAAAAAATACGTAAAATTTTATTAGGTTGGCCGTGAAAATATTCAACCACAAAGAATTTTTCAGAAATAAATACATATTAATCCAGTCTGATGCTTAATATTACCCATGATGGTTTAGCTATTAAAATACCTACGTAGTTAAGATTGTTGGTGCGATTAACAATTAAGCACAAATTAAAGCAGTTAGGTATAGAGAATGCTTAAGAAATAAAAAAGAACCATAAAATATTATTTCATTACAATAATAAAATACAGGGTGTTCCATTTAAGAAAACTCAGAAAATACTCATTCCGAGTTTCGACCAACCCTGTATACTAAAATTTAAAATTTAGCTATACTAATGACTCTTAACAATAGTAGACTATATTAAAAATCATTTGAACGTATGTAGAGTTTTAGATGTCAAACTACTGCAATTCTACAGGGTGTGAATATTACTACAAAATTAATAAAAAAAACTTTATTATCTTTTAAAATACCCTGTATAACATTACAAAACCTCATATTTTAAGAAAGAAGACATCGAAGAGAATTCAAAAATGTAAAATATACAGGATGTCCCATTTAAAAAAAAAAACGAAGTTATGAGCAATTTCTGGTATAACCGGAAGTAGCAAATAGATGAAAATATTTTCATTAAACAGATGACTCTTCAAAACCTCTTAATTCAAATTTTCATGATTCTGTTGCGTTTAGTTCTCGAGATATTTTTAATAGGCCCTTTATTTGCCTCACCCTGTATAAACTGCTGGTTTATACGAGTATAATCCTTCGAATTGGTGTTAAAGGTAGTGTTACCATTGCTGGCTAAAAAGTCCATGGATAGCATACATTTCCAACCTTCGATAGAAGCAGCGTTTCAATATCTTTCAATGTTCTGTAGGAAGTAGGACGAGTTTGTCGTGATGGGTACTTTGGACTTCGGCGAACTTTCCCGAAGTAACTTCGCGAGAGTGTGGTGATCGCTTCAGCACAGCATAATAAACGAAACGCGTTTATCTGCGTTTGCGTTTTCTATGCTGTGGCCAGGGCCCCCGCTACCATATGTGCAAAGTGTGCAATGCACACGGGCGCCATCCTTTAGGGGCGCCAAAACCCGGGGTCAAAAACTGCAAAAAAATTTGGAAAAAAAAACAAAAATTAATTTTAAAATAAAAGTTGAGAAATTAAATAGGATTAGGTATAAATAGGAGAAAATGAGGAGGAAAGCAGAATACTTTGGCCATATAATTAGAGGACCTATATAGCATTTACTTCGCCTTATAATACAAGGAAAAGTGGAGGGAAAGAGAAGGATTGGTGGAAAGAAACTTTCATGGTTGCGTGATATTAGACAATGGTGTAGAACCACAGTAGAACAATTATTTCGCGCAGCAGCCGATACAGAAAGGTTTTAGGGACTTGTAAACATGATGACGACCAAAGTCTGAATACGGACACGGCACTTAAAGAAGAAGAAGGTAGGTAGGTATACATCCACACGAAATTTTATTAGCACATCATCCAGTTACTGCCGGTTCCAGGTACGAAAAAATGTCAGAAGTCAGCCATTTTGATTTATTTTATTATGATTTTATTCTGTTTGTTTCATTTTGATATTTTAGTATACAAATAATAGTCCATTTACTCACGGTTTTTGATGTGAGTTTTAAAGGACCGCTTGTATTGACATGAAATTTGGCATACACATAGCTAACACGTCAAAGAAGAAAGTGTATTGTGCCGATGTCTGCTTTTTGCCCTTGGGATGAGTTTCACCCCTTCTCGGGGATGAAAAAACATACGTTCAAAATATGCTCGGAATTGGATAAAGTGACTTCCTAAGCAACTTTGGTTTTATAGAGTTAGTTGTTCTTCTTCTTCTTTTTCTTTTTCCTCTTCTTCTTTTATATAGGTAGTACTGCCTGCTTTCTTCAACGGTGCCTTTCATTCTGCCCCTAAGTTTTCATTCCATCTTTTCCTTGGGCGTCCTATATTTCTCCTGCCTAACGGTGACTTGTCCCTGGCTATGATTACTATCCTTGATTCAGACATCCTACTTATGTGCTCATTCCACTCTTCTTTTCTGTTCTTTACCCAGGTATTTATATTGTCTACCCCACATATGCGTCTGATTTCCTCACTTCTTACCCTATTTTATAGTCTTTTCCAGCAATCCTTCTCAAGATCTTCATTTCGTTGGTTTCTAGATGTCTTCGTGTTTTGCTTGTATCTGGTCTTGTTTCGGCCGTGTAAGTCATAACTGGCCTAATAACTGACATATATATATATATATATATATATATATATATATATATATATATATATATATATATATATATATATATATATATATATATTCGGGCCTTTGTTTCCAATCTTAGGTGTTTGGTTTTTCCAAATTGTGTCGTTTAGGCATCCGGCCGTTCTACTGGCTTTAATTATTTGGTCTTTTACCTCTTCTTCGATATTTTTGTCAACTGATAGATTAATTCCCAGATACTTGAAAGCCATTACTTGGTGTATAATTTGATTGTCTAACTCCAATTTGCATCTTATTGGTTCTTTGGCAATTACTAAGCTTTTTGTTTTTTGGGCTGATATTTTCATATTCATTTTTTTTGCGTTAATGTTGAACTCGTGAAATAATCTTTGCAGGTCGTCTTCGCACTCTGCTACTAACACGGTGTCATCAGCGTAACACAGTATTTTTATCTCTCTATTGCCCATTTTGTACCCTCTTTTTTTCTTCACTTGTTTTATAATTGCATCCAAGATTATATTAAACAGTAAAGGGCTTAGTGAATCTCCTTGCCTGATTCATGTGTTTGTTTCTATGGGTTCTGTTATTATTCCATTGACTTTCATTTCTATTTTATTTCTTACATTATATGTTTTCTATCAGTTTGATGATATCCAGTGGTAAATTTTTGTCATATAGTAGGTGTATCACATCTTTTAATTGGATTCTATCAAACTGTAGTTAGTTGACAGCTTCAAAGTCAATACTTTATTTGCACGTATATTTATACGAATTATTTAGGAGTAAATATATTCATTCCTCAACAAAAAATCCCATTGTAGACAGTTTGTCGCTCAAAAACTCAAAAAGTAGGTAAGTATTTTATCGAACAAAATGATCTTAGCAAAAATGTAGCTTACAAAAAAGTAAAAAAGAAATGGGGTATATTTATGAAGTCTGTACACCCAGTAGAAGCAGATTTGTAGCTAATGAAAAATAGGTCCTTATTAGTCAAATTCCAAATCGAATATTTCAACGTAAAATCTGGTAAAATACCCAAAAATGAAGCACTTTTCGGGGAAAACTCATTACAACTGCTTTAAAGCGTTTTAAAAAGTTTTAATTTTGTTTTAAAAAAAAATTCTAACAACAAGAGTAAGTTTACGCTTAAAATAAAGGCCTCTTATTTTTTTGGTAAAAAAAAATCGTAAAACTCACTCACTAATTAGCATCCCAAATGAAATTAATCGTTACCGCTTTCCATTTACTTTAGAATAACCAAAGAATGTTTTTTTCGATAAAATACTTACTTTTTGAGTTATTTGCGAAAAACCGTCTAAAACCCTGTTTTTTTTTATTGAAAAATGAACATATTTACTAGCAAATAACTTAAAAAGTATTGACTTTGAACGTGTTTTTTCGCCCCCGAGAAGGGGTGAAACTCAGATCCAGGGCAAAAACACACATCAGCACAATAGCACTTTTTTTCTTTGATATGTGTTAGCTATGTGGCCTATGTGTATACCGAGTTTCATGTCAATCCAAGCGGTGGTTCTTTAAAATTCGGAGGTTTTGCAATATTTGACCGTGGGTGAATGGACTATGAATATTACTTCTAAAGTTCAGTTTTTTGCTTCATTTCAAGAATTTACCTACCTACCTACCTGCCGTCAAAAAAAATAAATAAAAAAAACATGATCCAAAATGATTTAAGGGGCGCCAAAATCTATTTTTGCACACAGGCGCCTGTAGCTCTTACGGGGGCCCTGGCTGTGGCTTCAGTCAATGGGCAGTTTGAATGGTCGATGAAGTGTTTCATTTCATGTAGCTGCCGACAGAGAAGCATTCTAGCAGCTTGTTAATATGATAACAAACGTTTGAACATAAATATAAGTACGGTACATAATCAAGAAAGAAGTGCATATTAGTTGTAAAATATTAACATAATAAACTTTCGGCCTTTTAAATAGGTAGGTAATGGCCACTTGACAGTGATTTATCAGGCGCTCTCAATGCCAAATGAAGTTTAATGGACAATCATAAATACACGATAAAACTTTAAACGATTTCTATCTGTAAACAAATTACAATTTTTACTGAAATAAACAATTAATACTTATGTATGTGCATATCATAAACTAATCTGCTAATAACTCATGTTTTATTGCCTTATTAGTCAGGTGTATTTAACAACACATATTCATAGGCGCGGAACAAATTTTTGGCACTTGGTCAAGTCGTTTATTTATGAACGACATGTCACAAACCTCTTTCCTCTATGCTGGCTTGAGAGAGTAAGCATCTCAAAAGACCACGTTGGTCATATTTTGCATACAAGTTTGGGCATGAGAAAGCTGTCGACGCGATGAGTGTCGCATTTGCTCACTCAGTACTATTATAAGCCTAATCGTGAGACCACTTCAGAGTTGTGTTTGACGCTATTTAAGCGGGATCCGAAAAAGTTTCTACGTCGTTTCGTAACAGCCGACGAAATATGAATCCACTGGTACACACCAGAGACCAAGGAACAGTCGACACAGTCGGTCAGAAAGGTGATAGCCGCCATTTTCTGGGATTCACAAGGTGTGATATACATCAACTACTTGAAGAAGGGCAGTGGCGTAATTAAATACGCCGCCCCCCCCCCCCGCAGAACTGAAAATGGGGCCCCCTTTAAAAAATTACTAAATGCGACATGGGGGGGGGGGCGCATGAACTTTTTTTATGATGATATGATATGTATAGCTTAGGTTACCTAACACTTTACCTCGTTCAGCACAACCTTTAGTACCGTTCAGCACAAAGCTAAAAACATTTTTCTCGTAGCAAGCGGGATATGTGTTTGACACTAAAAACATTTGAACTGCAAATATATAAATTTATATTATTTTAAATTCTCAATGGGGGCTCTCTGAACCTGCCCTTGCTAATACTTTTAAGTTATTTTGAAAATAGGGCATCTTTCTAAAATAAAGAAACTTTTTTTAAAAATGAATAACCATTTTCAATTTCGTTGCAAAACGAAAACACAGCCGAACCATATTCTAGTCCAATCAGAGAGTGCTGCAAGCACCTCTACCGGTTTCGAAACTTATTAGTCTCTCATCAGGAGGCACATATGCTGCTCTCCCCGATCCAACCAAAACAAACCCCAGCGTGCATTCCCGGACTGCAACGAACGAAATGGCATAGATGCCCTAGCGGCAACTGCTAGCAAAGAGACTAAGTTTTCACTCTAATGGCATATAAAACAACATAATGCTATTCTACATCCCACCAGAATGAAAACAATGGGAACCTTCTCTGGTTACACCTCCGAGGCTTCTACAATTTGCAAGCCATACGGATACTGAGACTAAGGAAGATGAGGGAATTCTACAATTTACAATTCACGTCCCATCTGCTCAGCGCGGTAAAACTTTTTTTACTAACTTTTTTTACTATAAAACCAATTTTTTTCAAAAATAAAAACTTCAAACCGATTCAATTTAGGGGGAGATGTTCACGTTTTTTTTTTTTAGAAAAAAAATGGGCCAACTTTATTTTGTGCGTAACTCGCTTAGTTTTGATGCTAGAAGCTTGCTATAAAATGCTATAAAAAATAAAAATAAAGCTCGTTTTTAAACATTAAAAAATGACAAATTGTCGAAACCAAAAGACTCCATCTTTAAACAAATAAATGTTTTAAAAATTTAATAAAATCTTTGGATTTCTTAGTTCGGAAACAAATTCTCTCTTATACCTATGCCCCATCCTTCTACAATTTACAAGGAATAGAGGGTGATGAATGCAGAGACGTGGGGGTCTAAATAGTTGCACTCCACTACACGTCAATTCATCGAGGCAAAGATCAACGAATAAAAAAATGTTTCAATAAGTTTTCTCCGAAAAGTGCTTCGTTTGTTGGTTATTTACGTTGAAATATTCCATTTGAAAATGAATGAATAAGAACAATTTTTCATGAGCTACAACTTTCCTTTTAGTGTGTCGATAGACTTCATGAATAGGTTCCTTCGCCATTTTTTTTTGTTTTTTATAAGCTGCATTTTTGCTGAAAATATTTATTCGATAATATTTAATTCCATAAAATACTTATTTTTGAGTTATTTGCGAAAAACCGCCTGAATACGTGGTTTTTTGTTGAAAAATAAACATTTTCACTCGCAAGTCACTTGAAAATATTGACTTAGGACTTAGATAAAGAAGCTCTATAGAACAAACGCTGCTTATAATTACACTCGTGATGCTAATAATTACACTCCAAAACGGTCATTTACTGGGTTATAAGTACATCCATGCACTGTTTATGACAACGCCTAGAATAAAATAGAAAGAAAATTAATAAACGACTACATTATTACATAGTATTATTCTGTGAGATGAACAACTTTCTTCGTGCACTACTATCACCGAATACAATCTAAAAATCTACCATTTTATTAATACATACAATACATTACATAAGATACATTGTATCTATCTGATGGACAACTTTATTTTCAATACTGCACTGCTTAAAAAACGTTGGGTATGTATGCGCAAAATGATATAACAATAACAAAATTTTTTGATATATTAGACAAGATTGGGCCCCTGGCATCTTGGGACCCCCCGCAAGCTTCATGCTGCGGGGCCTCTGTTACACCCCTGGAGAAGGGCAAAACGATCACAGAGCTCTACTATGGTAAACTGTTGGGTCGATTCGACTCTGGATTGCAGATAAACGGTCCCATTAGACGAAGAAAAAACTGCTCTTTCACCATAACAACCTATTGACTCATACCTCCCACATTGCCATGGCCGAATTGGTTGAATTGGGCTACGGACTGTTGCTGCATCCACCGTATTCTCCAGATTTGGCCCTGTGCGACTACTTTTTGTTCCGAAATTTGAAAAAGGCACTCGCTGAGCTGAAATTTATGTCGTATCAGGGGGTCATCTCCGCCACGGAAGCCTGCTTTGTACTCCTCAAGGAAACGTATTTTTCTTTTCCACTTTTCCAAAATTTTCATTTTTCTTTAGTATATTAAGTACTTATCGGACCACCCTATTTGTATATCATAAAATAATATACTAATAAAGTAATAACTCATGTTTTATTGCCTTATTAGTCAGGTGTATTTAACAACACATATTCATACGCGCGGAACACATTTTTGGCACTTGGTCAAGTCGTTTATTTATGAACGACATGTCACAAACCTCTTTCCTGGAGACTCGCCGAACAAAAGTTTGACAACGCAAAGAGAATTTGCCCTATCCAATTCAACACTATCCAACCTTCTAGATGGATGTTTATATTTAGCCCAAAGCAAATGGAGTTGATTCTGTTTTAGTTTAGAACGAAATCCAATAGGTAAGCGTAACGGAAAAAGTCGAGGCAGTCACTGCGGAATGGCTTAAAATAAATTTGTTTTTTCCTTTGATGTGAAAAAACTTTCCGTGTACTAATTGTTTATTTCAAACTTTGTTTTGAGTTAAACAATCCACAAGGAAAATGATTTCCTGTAGCTTGTACATCATTAATCACAAAAAATTAGTAAAAGTCCTTTATAAAAGGTATAATTTATTTAACCTTCGTAAGGCGGTGCAGGGTGCAGCTGTACCCCAGACCTCGTTTTTCTCACCTATCTTTTTTAATAATTTTTTTTTTGATTTTTGTCCATTTTTTTATTCGTATTAAATTCAATTCTAAACGTATTCCATCCATTACAGCATTTAAAACTCTTTGCGTTTACGTGCTTTTTTGAAAAAATTACTGTAGGGTGCAAATGATAAAAATTTCATATCCTGAATTGGACGTTTCTGTTGTTCCACCTGGAGCTAACAGAGCTACGGGACAAATCGGTGTTACTTGTGTCAGAGAAAAAAGACCGAAAGTCCGGCATAACTGTATTGTGTGTAAAAACGTTGTGTTGCTCATTCTGTGAAAAATTTAATGTGTTTGTCTTGCAACGATAATAATTTTTTTTTAAGAAGAAATGAGTACTTTTTTGTAAAATTATGTTTCAAACAATAATAAATAAGTCCTAATTATCTTTCAAATTAATTTCCCCGACGTTCACATAAATATAAAAAATGGATATACAGATGGGGTGCAAATGCACCCCGCACCGTTGTTTACGTAAGAATTTAAGCACCGCCTTCCGAGGGTTAAAAATCCCTTAAAGGGCTACTAGACCAGGGCGCATCTGTAAAAATATTAGTACATTTGGAGGTGACTCATATTTTTTACAGAAATTGCTTGAAAATAACTCATATAATAATATTTGAATTATCCTCTCACTCAAAAAGGTCCGGAACCTTGTTTAAATAATCGAAATGTCAAAAAATGAAGGAAAAATTCGACTTTTTTCTTCGTTTTGTGATTATAACTTTAAAAGTATTAATTTTCGAGAAAAGTTGCACTAACATAAAAGTTGCGTAATTAAATTTTCTATGGGCCATTCCACGAACATACGCCTGTTTTGGATTATGTACTTCGATAACGAATATTTTACTGTGCAAAATAAGAAGAACGAAAGTAAATTGCAAATTACATTGTTGTTTATTGGAATAATTATTAGCGCCATTTACTTTCGTACTTCTTATGTTGCACAGTAAAATATTCGTTGTCGAAGTAATCCAAAACAGGCGTATGTTCGTGGAATGGCCCATACAATACAGGATTAGTTAAAAATTTTTAAAATTGTCACCCTTGTTGCAAAATAGCAATAATTGCGAAAAAAACCATACAAAAACAAGTATTCGCATTTTACGTTTTTCAACCATTTATGCTACACTTAGAACCTTCATATTTCACCCAGAAAAACGTTATGACATGATAAAATAACACTGTAAATTTTGATAAGGTCGCGATCGGTTAAATAGATTTTGCAAAATAAATTTTGCAATCCAGCTTTCGCAAAAAAAAATCATTTATTCAAAATGTTGCAGGACTGAAAATAAAGCAGACAGCAAGTTGAATTTTTTTACCTGTAGAACAATATTGTACCTTTCATTTGAAATTTGCAAAATTAAAATCGGTTTACTACCACGGCGTCAGGAATTTTTATAAATAAACATTAATTTTTGGTGCTACGCGCAGGACAGCGGATACGTTTGCTCTGATTGGGCATTTCAATGACCTTTGATAATGATTGAATAAATTTTAATTTTTAGTAAATTTCGATATAAATAAATACATTTGTTTATTGCAAAATAAAAACACACACTCTGTCCTTTGAAATAACACCTTTTTTTAGCAAAAACTTTCTTGGTTCATATATTTTAACGTAGAAAATAAAAGTTTATTATTTTTAAACATATGCAACTATTTAAACAATATTTCACAAACAATAATCAAATTAGCTTGATTTTTGTGGAATTAAAATATTAAAATACAACAAAATATAGAGTAAGAAAATAATATATTAGATAAAGATTGAAAGAAATTTTGGCAGAAATCAACTTGTGTGAATCGAACACCGCTGTCCTGCGCGTAGCACCAAAAATTAATGTTTATTGAAAAAAATTCATGACGCCGTGGTAATCAACCGATTTTAATTTTGCAAATTGCAAATCAAAGGTACAGTGTTCTTCTATATTATGTAAAAAAAATTCAACTTTCTATCTGCTTTATTTTCAGTCCTGCAAAATTTTGAAAAATTGAATTCTTTTGCGAAAGCTAGATTGCACAATTTATTTTGCAAAATCTATTTAACCGACCTTAATGAAATTCACAGTATGGTTTTACTATATCATAAAGTTTTTCTGAGTAAAATATGAAGGTCCTAAGTGTAGCATAAATGTCTGAAAACGTAAAATGCGAATACTTGTTTTTTTATGTTTTTTTCGCAATTATAGCTATTTTGCAACAAGGATGACGATTTTTAAAATTTTTAACTAATCCTATATTGTAGGAAATTTAATTGCGCAACTTTTATATAGGTGCAACTTTTCTCGAAAATGAATACTTTTAAAGTTATAATCAAAAAACCAAGGAAAAAATCGAATTTTTCCTTCATTTTTTTACATTTTGATTATACAATGTTCCGGACCTTTTTGAGTGGGAGGATAACTTAATCATTATTATATGAGTTAATTTCAAGCAATTTCTGCAAAAAAATATGAGTCACCTCTCAACGTCTATCTCAAAACAGATGCGCCCTGTACTACACATGACAGAACACTTTCGAACTGAGTTGCTATTTACTGTTCGTAATGTGAGGATCTAAACTCCGGACAAGCAACCCACGTGTTGTGTAGAAAGTCCTGTGATGCTTGATGTTATATCTAGGATCACATCACTAACATCACTTTCAATTTGATATAAAAATGTAAACTTTCTATAATTATGCAACGTTTAAAGGATTTTTGTCCATATATTTTGAAGCTGTTAACAGCACTGATAATAAACTTTTTAGTTCGGAAACGTTCTATGATGTAGCTCCGGTAAGGAATTAGTACTATGGCGAATATATGGAGCGGTGAATGACAATGGAGTGTAGCGAAGACTCCAACACTTATATAAAGTTCGACATACGAGACCTAGATATCATAGAATACATTAAGACATCTGAGGTGTGAGACATCTAATGCGAATGGAACAAAATGACAGCTAGAAAAATACCTTTATGAGTCTGTCCTCCACAGACCCATTAGTCAGAGAAGAGGAATAAGTACCCAGAACAATCTTTCTTGATAATATCGATTTTTCCACTCTCTCCTTCAGCTTCCCTTCCCTCGAATTTCATTCCTTTCTTTTTCCCTCCCTCTTCTATTTCTCCCTCACTACTGTTACTCTCTCTTCTAGCGGCATTATTTTTCTTTTTCCTTCTTATCTTGCTTGCCAAGTGTTGAGTCAGGCTGATCGGTCCAGTGGGATAGTGCGTCCTCGCCCCGCCAAGGCTGTTTATCCCTTGGGTTGGCCATCTCCCTTGGGCATCACTTGTAGCTCACTATGTTACCCCTGGGCCATGTACCTACTCCTCCGTCACGATGATGTTACATTTTGAGGTTTGTTTTCAGTGGTTTCTTCCACGGGTTTTTATATTCGTGGAGGTTTTCTCCTTATATTAGGTATTGGTTTGGATATAAGGACCTGTGTGATGGGAAGATATGGCTGTCATATGATAGTTGGAAGTATTTACTATCACACAAGGAGAAGTTAGGAACTAGGTTAATGGCCAGCGCACAGCTGGTCCAATTAGTCGCTTTTTACGACAAGCAGGAGAAAGCTGTGAAGGTATTCTACTTGAACTGTCTCTTTACGGGTACTTTTTTTTCACCTGCAAACGCACATGTTGGAGAGGGCAGATGCTTTTAAAAAATATTTCATTGATTTGCTTGACTGGTTTACTGAATCACATATTTTTGTTTCAGAAATTGAAGTACGCGAATATCCAACGGATCAAACTCGAAAAATTAAGAAGCGCAGGCGCCGAAAGACCTCGAAATCTCAAACAAATAACCAGGACAGCACTGAATGTAGCGAAGACGAAGATCCGGAACCTACACAACCCAAACCTACAGAAAAACCTGCGATAAAACCTGTAGAACCTGAAGAAAAACAGACAAATACATCCATAGAAGCAGCCACCGCAAACCCAGAACCGAAACCCGATTCCATAGAAAGTACAACGGAGGAAACGCCCAAAATGAACCATCATGCGGAGGAAAAACCTATAGAAAGCGAAAAAACCGATAACTCAGAACCTGTAATTATTGTGAACGGGACTCCTGAAGAAGTTAAAATTTGTACAGAGAACCTAAAATCCACAAAGTACGATTTGAAACCAGATGCCGAAGAATTCGTACCACGAGCCTTCAGAACGCCAGAAATACCTCTAAGTCCAGTACAATTCATCAAAGTACCTCCAAACTTTATGCCTATACCGGTGGTGCCATTCAACGGCCAAATCAACCCAGCATTTATTCCTCCAGGAGGCATACCGATCAACTTCCTACCTCCAGATCCAAAGATGTTTCCAAACTTTATCAATTTCGTTCCTACGCCACCAAGAAGTGAAGAGGCTACCGAAAAGAACAAAGAAGCTAAAGAGGTTACAGCAAATCACCAAAATACCTGTGTTATCCATCACTGTACTAACATTGCCAAATCCGAAATTCCTCTAAAAGCCGAAAAAATTGTAGAGAAAAGTACTCCAGGAAAAACCATTGATATCGCCACAATCGTCTCGAAACTGGAAGAAGCAGCAAAAGAACAGGAAGAAGACGAAGATAAAAGTAAAGTTACTGAAGCAGAACAAATCACGAAGAAGAGAATATTTAAAAATAACCAAAAATACCGATCTAATTTTAAGAGAAACTATTACAACAGTCCTAGAAGTTCGCCTCAAAGGCAAAATGGTGATATAACGATATGCAACGGTATCGAAACTAACGAAAATAAACATATCGCAATCGACAACCAAATCGAAGAAAAGCTTGATCCTAAATTTATCAGGGAGAGTCCGGAAAGGTTCAGAAAAAATTGGAAAAACTACCAAAATAACAACAATAAATGGCATCAAAATGGAACACCTAGAAGCCCGAAATATAGCCAAAGGGTTCCAGTGAACGGAGAATTGAAACAGAACTTAAAACAAGCACCTGAAACAATCAAGACTGTTGAAAATCCTAAGAAAACTGAATCTCCAAATAAACCTCCCCTCAATTCACCGGCTAAAACAAACCAGCCGAAAATTCCAGATCAATGGATTTCTGTATCCAGTCGAAAAAAACGGAAGAACAAAAACGCAGAAACTGAAACAGAAGACTACGATTTTGTGGTTGAAGATGCCACACCGATAGAAGAAGATAAAGACGATCAATTCCAGAGCTACGACGTGAATTTGCTCGTTGATGTCGTTCCTCCAAGTCAAACAGAAGATATCCCTTCAGAACGATTGGAAGAAACTCTGACGGTTGAAATAACCGAAGGGAAAATTGAAGAAATCATTAGCAATATAGCACAAACAGAATCAAACAGTATTCAGAACAACAGTCTAGTACCAGATATTAGATCTGTTACAGATATTGAAAGCGAAATTATCAATAAAGAAGAAACATTACCGGAAGAAACTCAAGAAGTAACGGCAGACGTAGTAGTAGACAACGATATAACTCTTATTACTACTGTTAAACCTGAGACTGAACCTATTGATAATGTAGCTGAAGACGTTAAAACGTTAAAGAAGAAATCTAAGAAGAATTCCCAAAAATCTCAAACCAAAAGAGTGATAATTACTGATATAGACTTGTCTAATAAGTGTGAAGAACCAAAAACGCCAGTTAAGAAGGTTGTGAAGAAGGTTGATAAAGCTAAAGATGCTCCAGAGATCAAAATCGAAACAGTTGAGCCTATTGTGATGAAACCCGTGCCTTCAGATGAAACGGACGATAAGAAGATTAAAAAGAAAAAGAAGAAGACTCCGAAGACTGTGACTGATTCAAGTTTATCCAGTTCGACGACTACTTTAAGTGTGGCTGAAGATGCGTATGATATTTTATTGGATGCGAATTTATCGATAGAGTCCGACAAAACGAACGACGAGATATCAGTAGAGCTTGATAAGATGATCCAGAAGGGAATGTACAGTAACCTAGAGGGTAAGATGAGATCCCTCAATATTGCCGAGGAAGATGGTTTCTTCAAGTCAGTGTTCAGTAAGATACCGATAAGTGGGAGAACAGAGGCCACTGGTTTTTTGAAAACGCCGGACTTTACCAAAATCCCTCTGTACAAAGCGGACTCGGTAAGTGACGAACAATTATTAGAAAGTAAACAAACTAATGAACAATTACCTGCTTCAGAATCACCAGACGTTTTTCTAGATCGTCCCCAAGAGAAGCCCGAAGAACAGAAAAGTCTCTACCCCATCACGGAGGCTGTGAAAGAGTGGATGGTCCGGACGCGGGAAACCACGCCTGAAGTCGAAATTTTCAAAAGCCCGATGACGATATACAAAGAGTTTTGCGATAACAGTGACACTAACAGTGACACGGAAGTGTGCGGGAACTTACTGTCCAATGAACTAAGTGCTAGTGCCGATGACGAAGAAGAAGAAGAGGTCACTCTCTTCACTACGGAAGATACCAAATCCAGAGAGGGAAGCAGCGAGGATCTTCTCGAATACTGGGAAGATTTGAAGCCAGAAGATACGCACACGGAAGAAGTGATGGATGAGAAAGTGGAGAACGCGGACGAAGAACAAGGCTTGGAAGTTTATGAAAGCAAGTACGGGAAAAACGAAGATTTCTTGAATCTCCAAAAGGAAGCTAGGGAAAAAGCGAAAGCGACATTCCCGAGACATGGAAACCTGCCTTACCGAGCTGTCTGTTGTAATTTAATGTGATCTTTGACAGTTTTTGCTAAACGAGAATAACAAGATTAATCAGTTCTCTACGCATTTTATTCTCTTGGTTTTTTACTGAGATTTTGCTGATTTTGTTTAATTTATTTCTTCATATTACATTTAAAATCATCCAGAGCATACAATTCGACGATATATCCTTGCATTTTCTTACACTAAGATTGAAAAAGAACGATTATATAAATAAAATGTTCCAAAATTCTGTTTTTCGAACATCCTCCTATTTGTCCAATATATACTTATCACCCTCAAACGTTTGAACACATAAAACCTTAAATATTTGTTACACAACTCAATAATACAAGCATTTCTTCCAATATTCCCGTTTAGCTACTAACTATCAATACTTATTGCTACATTATTAGCACTCAAACTGTATGTACTGTCTCTAGTAAGTTTTATTTAAAAATATGTGTACAGTATTTTGACCTAAGTACATTGAAATTTGTTTTCGCAATATGTGAAAAAGATGTTAAAACTTATGGTAGGTTGATTTTGTTGCAGAAATTGCTATTAATTTTTAGTTGTTTGCAAAATTATACTAGGAAGGTCCAATCTCTTCTGAAATGCCATATAACCTACATTATCTCTTCGAGGTGGGTGTAGGAAGGACCTACCCAAAATAGTCTAACCTATTTTATATCATTTTGTCCATCCATTTCCTGGATTGGTGAATTTTCAAAAGCTGATGAAAGATAGTGGACTCCGATCAATTAGTAAACAGAGGAACTGAGTGACTGAGTGAATCTGAGATCTGCAATAAGTCAGGCGCCATGAGGATGAACTAGTTGACCTGCCAGGTTTCTCCAGCTTTTATCCCTGTTACAGGCATGTCATTGCCTCTGTATCTGTATCTGCAGAGTATGGAGGGCAAGTTAAGTCCACACAATTGACCAATTGACCCATTGTTCCTCCTCCCATGGAGCTGTCGTCCTTAACTCATTGCCCATCCTGCCATTTCCAGGAAGGAAACAAAGTGGACAAGTCACCAGAGGACATCTCCCTTATATGGGCAGGTGAGTCCAAGGCTCGAACTCTCGTATTGACGATAACTCCGGATATTCATAAGTATAGGACAAGCTTGACAGTTTCGTCTTCTGTTCACACTTCTTTCATAGAAGTGTTTCTACTAGCCCCAGAGTGTGAAGGTAGGTACTTCTTTGACTGACTTTTCAAGGTTCCTTAGTGTTAACTTGACAAGTCTACATCCTTGCTCTTCTTTCCAGAAGATCACCAGGTCCGAAGAGTCTTACACTTGCCGCCTTCCTAGCCAGTTGGTCAGTAATGCGGTTGCCTTTATTTGCGTTGTGTCCTTTAACCTACCTCAGGATGATGTTATAACCATCCGAAACGTGAGTTAGTGACTCATTACACTCCATTGCTAACCCCCATGTGACCCTTGGTCTATTCAAGGTTAGTGCACACCATTTTACTTTAAAACTATTTGATATTTTAAAGAAAATAATCTTTAATGTTCTAAGACTTTCAGCAATGGTTGTAAAAGGGTAGTGTTACAGAAAAATCTTATCAAGAGAAAAATATGTTTAAAAAAAAGTTTAAAACATAGTTTTTTCTCTGTGTCAAGAAGCAACAACAAAATCAACGGCTATCATGGAGTTTAAAATAAACTATTGTAGTAATATTCTAAGAGCAGTCAATTTCCATTGTGATTTAAACTTGTTATGCGACAATTTTATATTGGTCCGATTCCTACACTGCTTAGGAACAATTTTTAAAAAAATATTGTCAACTCAACAATAGAAATAAGTCTGCGACTAAGAATATTACCATTTCATTCAATATTTTACAGAAATATCCGTATATCCTAAAGATGGTTATGTACAAGTTCACTCTAGATGCAATAAATATTATCAGGTACCAAAATATTTATAATACACGCTGACCAGTTAAGAATTTTGTTAACAAATAAATATTTTATTGTTACTGTATATTGTGAATAACTACAGATAGTAAATTGCACTACAAAAATAAGAAGGTTCGGTGTTGTTAAAGATATAATATCAAAGTAACTTAAGATTGTTCCACATTACTAATTTCTGTGTTTTATATAGTTATTCGCTAATATGTTTTACTTCGATGAATATTCCTCCAAAAATAAGTAACGCTTAACTAGAAACTGAAACAAATTCTAGATTTTAAAATATCCTAAAAATTTTCATTGTTGATCATGACGGATTTATACGTCTATATATCCACTATATTATTGATTTATCGATCATGACGGATATATACGTCTATATATACCGATTATATTACGTCCTTCTCGCCGGATTTATACGTCTGTATACCAACTATATTTTATATTATTAGTCGTGATTGTATAATTCAACTGGACTAATTTCTCCATATTATGATGTTCTATTAAATTCGAGAGTTTATAAGCACCATGACAAAAAGATAGCCAATATAGTTATTGACATAGAGTTTACCAAAACGTAAATTATTGATTTGATATTTATTTTAAGATCTTAAATATCAAATACCTCATTGTCGGCCATGACGGATTTTTACGTATCTACATATTTCAATTTCACTTGAACACAATGGTTACATTAATCGTTGTACCTATTTTTCTATATAATGTTAAATCTCGACGAAACTTTGCATTGTCTTGACGTATTTATTTCAATTATACTCTTATCATGACGGTTATATTGGTCTTAAATCGATTTTTCTATATGATGGTAGATTTTCTCTCAAATTTGACTTTACCTCCGAAAAGATTATCGAAAAACTATCTTCTTCTTAGATTTCATTAAAACGTAAGTATTCTAGATTCGATAATTATTGTTTTAAGATTGAAATTTTGAACCACGAAAACCACATTGTCGACGATGGCGGATTTATACGTCTATATTTAAATTACATTTTGAAAAAGACGGTTATATCAGTGGTTGGAAGTATCCATTCATATGATGTCCAGATTTTCTCTCGAATAACAATAAATAATAATAAACAAATAAGAAAAAGAAAAAAAGTATAAGAGTTGGACAAATGTGAAGTAAAAGATCTTGAACGAAAATTTGAAAGTCGTGCAATCCGACAAAAGAATCAAAATTGAATAAGGATATATGTTGATAACCATAAGAACAAGAAAAAAGATAGGAAAGAATAAGATAGTGAATACTAGAATGAAAAATAGGTAGAATAACTTGATAAGGAAGACATAGAGATTAGTAATGTGCTAATGTGACACATTATGTTATACTTATTTGTATATATGATTATAACAAATCCTGCTCAGGTACCTGTATCTTATAAAATTGATCAACAGTCCCGAAATGTTCAATAATACAATATTTTTGAACTAAAACTAAGTGTGCGCTAAAATGTAGGTATCCTACAATCAGAAATTTTGTTTGTATTTTTGAATTAACGTTAAGATAGATGAAAAATAATGGCTTTTGATGACATAATCTGCAGATATAGACACCTACATAACATCTACTTAAACAATTATTGTGAATAATGCTATTTATTATTAGAAATAACGATTTTATATTTTTTTCAACAAAACTGTACAGGCATATACAATAGTATGCACATTGTTCGCTTTTATCAGTAATGAATCGCATGTCATACGTTATATGTCACATATGTCATCAGTCATTTATTATACGTCATC
The DNA here is from genome assembly GCF_917563875.1 of Diabrotica virgifera virgifera. NCBI lineage: Eukaryota > Metazoa > Arthropoda > Insecta > Coleoptera > Chrysomelidae > Diabrotica > Diabrotica virgifera. Next base: position 7,071,263 of record NC_065449.1, on the reverse strand, counting down.
TGTCAAGTTATATTTTGACATTTTGGCATACACTTATTGATCCGACGACCAAATGAAGACATTAATTGTACTTAAAATATAGATTTCTCTGAGGCTGATAAAAAGATATGTTTAAACATACTGAAACAACTTAAATAGTAGATAATATGTAGACAGTCCAGTAAAAAAGTAAAAATATTTTTTGTAAATAGTAGGTACTTTTTGATTTACTTTTAAGCATTTTCACGTATACGCATTTTATAATTTTTTTAAATAATATTGGGCTGTACTATGTTGAGATTACTACAAAATGTGAAATTCTAAATTCTTCCAAATATGTCCGTGCTAAGGACAAGAGTATCTGTACGTTTAAAAATTTTGTCCGTTGCTATTTTAAATGATTATTTTTAGGCAAAATGTTACAAGATATGTATAATTACTTGACATATAGGATGATAAATATATGATTCGGTTTAAAGGGGAATATAAAGCAAAAATGTGTTGAACAGAAGGGTGTAATAATATTTTTGCACGGTTTTGGCTTGTTACTATCGTTATGTGAGTTTTTTGTACACTGCCGAATAAATATAATCCGATGGAAAGAGTATTTTCTCCTTCTTTAGCAATCTCAGTTTCTGCAATGTTATGGTACAATATGCATCACAGTATACTTTGCTATGTAAGATTTATAAAGTTAAGTTGTTAAGTAAATTAGTTTTTTTACAATTATCGAGAGATTTGTTTGCCAAAATTCACGATTTTGATTTATTTTCCTCTCTAAACCATCGTCCCACCAAAAAGTAAAATACCTTAAGCAAAACATACAGCTGCGCCAAAAGATATTTACTTTTTCGGGACACCCGGTATAATGATGGCGGCGAAATGTTATAGCAATGATTGGAAAAGGTGCTCAAAATGTTGTTGTTGTTAAGATATATAGGTAAATGTTTATATCGAAAAGGCCTACGTCATTGAGGAGACTGAGCGTTGCCATATTTTTGACGAGGCAGTCAAAAACCAAAACGATGTATACTTTTTGACCTCGTATAGGCCGATCCCTCTAAAAGCTGTTGGTATGAAGTATAACAGGTTTTTACGCAAGAAAATAGCATTTTAAATATTGAAAATGTAAAAAACATTATTTTAGAAATCACTTTTATGATAGGTAATACGATCTTTGACTCGTCTAGTCATTTGGCCAATATATTGTTTGTCACACTACCTAAAGATCAACTTTTCAAACCATACTTAATATGATATCTAAAGGTATTATAAGAAAGATAGCTCGCATTTTTAAATAAACCTCTTTTTGTATTGTATTTTATTCAGTTATTAATATTTATGCTCTATCAACTAGTATATAGGTATATAACTAAATAGTTGATTTCGCAAATGCCTTTTAGAAGAGAAAACCTGTACTTCCTACAAACAACTGTAAATTTTGGATCTGGCCTACTAACAAACTATGTCGAGTATATGGTGCACGATTTTTATTGTAGGTACTTGTTTAAAACATTGTTTTTTATCGTTGAACTCGTTATTGTTATAAAAATGTAACGAATATAGGTGGGAATTCACCTTTAAAATATATATAGCGGTGCCACCTCTGCATAATTTTAAGCGTTAATTAAGTTTATCGATTTTTTTGTTTTTTTATTTTGTTTTTATCTATAGGATATGTCCAGCTCAGTTACATGTTATTTTCGTGACAAGACATCTCGAAACGCAACCGTTCGTAACGCCGTAATTTCATAACGGCGACAGTCCGTAATGGCGACAATTCGTAACGGCGACAGTTCGTAACGGCATAATTCGTAACGTCAAAACTGAATTATTCTGTTTATTTTTGTTAACATGGAAACTAACTTTTATTACAGTTACAATTGAAATTGCGTTTATTAATTTAACAAACCAGCATCAGGATAAATATTTTTAACAAATTTCATATTTCGTGGAGAAATAAATTTTTAAAATTATATCTTAAAATAAATAATATAATCTATAGAATAAATGTAAATTGTATTAATTATTATAGTAAATACATTATTATTAAATTGTTTTTATTTGTTTCATTATTTTTCAGGCTAAATTTTAACTTTAAAATGACTCAAGATAATTTTTTTTTAAATTCTTTAGTTGTCACATTAACAAGAATATAATATTCAAAAATATGTGTGAAATATATTTAAAAAACAAGTGGTCTTAAAAAAAGTACCATTAATGCGTTTTTGTATAAATTCAGTAATACTCAATTTTTTAAAAAACCTTAAAGTTGTCGTTACCAATTATGGCGTTACGAATTATGCTGTTACGAATATGTCTAGTTACGAACTGTCGCCATTACGAACTGACAGCGTTACAAATTTTCCGTTACCAGTTGTGCGGTTACGAACTGTCGCGTTACGAAATGCCATGGAACCGTTATTTTGAGTAGAGTGCGATTTTACCAATCTTACCTGTATCGCCCAAAAATATAAATTTTAATGTAAAATATGCCCTTAGCGTCAATTTAAATCATTTTAGGCTAATCTTGTAGAGGAGAATTTTGCAAATTTTAGTTTTTAGGGGTCTTCGTCGAGATATATTATTTTATAGTTGCAGCTATAGAAATTAGGACAGGTTTTCTTTTTTGTTGAATCCGCAGTTGACTTCTTTTAAAATCTGTAAAATAATTAGTAAACGGCATATCACTAACAACAGGTCAATATGCAAAATAAAAGAGAATAAATTTAGGACAATACTCCAAAATGTTGAAGGCAATTTTCTATCAAGGATCGAAACAAGGATTAGCTGAACGAAGAAGGGAATTTGTTCGGAAGAGTTTTAAAAACATTTTTGTGGCATATCTATATTATTTACTCTATTTCATGGGAGTAAACCACAATTATTATAGGAAATAGGTAAATTTTGTCATTTAGGTATGAGAACCCGATCAACCATATAAACAGAATTGAAAGGCAGCAAGAAGAAAAAGGATCTTTAAATAACAGCACAGGTACATGCTTTCTTACTAAGAACAAATAGAGAAGAATTCCAAAAGGTCTTAGCGAGTAAGTTCAAATCAGATCCTCATCATAATCAGAACCAAATTGAGGACGTTATCAAAAACACCAATAAACACCTTCTTGAAGCCTGACTCAAGGTCGTAAAGAAAACAAGAACTAAAGAAGACAAAATAAAAGTGACAAGACTAAATAAAATAATTCGAAAATAATTAAAATGTGACATTAGGCGAGAACTTAATAAAAAAAGTCATAGAAAACAACAGAGGTTTAAAATGTCTAAAACCAACACAGCATGTTCAGAAAATTATCAAAAATCGAGGCAAATATGAACAACTAGTCACACAGAAAGGGAAATGGAAATGACAATATTAGTTATACGACTATCAGATAGAAAGAGTAAATGACTGGGTAAAATTAGAAACAATAATCGAGGATATCACAACAAAACTTACCAAACTCAAATAGAGCTTCATAGGCTACACTGTGAGCAAAAAAAACAATGTGGGAACTTCACGATACAACATTGGAGAACTTACAAAGATAGACAACCAAAACAAAGATGCGATGGGTAGATAACATAAAAAATAACCGAAACAAATTGCTCAGGACAGATATCGATGGAAGGACCTGGAAGAGGCCTATGTATAAAAATGGACGCCAAAAGACTGAGAAGAAATAAATAACAAATGAAAGGAAGAAGAAGTGAAGCAGAAATCTTGAAAAGATTGAGAAGAACAGGAAAAGGACGATGATTTCTATAGTCATTTACTTTCACCAGATTAATTCGATAGTCTTTCCACTTGTAGTATTCTGACAATACTCCTTTATAATCGAAACACAATAGACTCAAACAATTTGCTTAGTTCAGTAAAACGATATAATCTTGATAAAAGAAGAATAATGTAGTTGGTCGAACTTTGAATCAATTTTTTTACGCGTATAATGTTGTACGGTGAAATAAAAGTATAATACAATAGATTTGAGTGCAAAAAGTAGACTGATGTTTCTTTACGCACTGGAACAAGTGCCGAATCTTTTAAAATATAAGTTAGGATATTTTTATACCAATAGGTAGCAAACAGCAGTTGTAGACTGTTATGAATATTAAAGTTGTGAAAAGAAGGTAAATATGGCGGCAAACTTAGAGGTAGCTTAAATTTGTTGGGCATATCACAATAAAATAGATCTTTTTATTATCTTGAAAGATAAACAATAAGCTTTAAGTACTTAAGAAGGTGATTTCTATGTTGGTGACTAGAATTATCGTTTAGCGTAAATTTTTTGGGAGATGAGTCCTAGTTTTCTTCTATTCTATAAAACAGATTTCCAAAATGTTCTACAGCATCTTAATCAGAAATTACCGGTTTTGATCTAAAAGAGAGATATGTTTAGCTTTATTTGTACTTAATACTTCGGCGATCTGATCAAATTATCTTATTGCAGACCCTTCTTCTACATTCCCTGATGAGTATCTAAATACTTTCTGTGTTTGGCCTCATGACATCTTTTAATTGTGTTATAATATTATCATCATCATCAGTGGCGTTATAGCTCTTTATGAGCCAAATTCTTCTTCAGAACAATCCTCCATTCGCCCCTGTCTCTGGCAACTCTTCTCCATGCTCTAATTCCAATAGATTTCAAATCATTTTCTAGGTTGTCTTGGTACCTAGGTCTCGGTCTTCCTCTTGTTCGTTGTCCTGGTCCATTGAATTCATAACATTCTTCTCCAGTAGAATATCTCAGTGGAATATTTGGAAGTCTTCTTTGGAAATATATCTTCAGGATATCTTCTTTGGAAAGATATAAAAGGCAGTATTTACAAAACAGCCTCAGTCAAACACGACCTGATACAGAGAGAACAAAAAGATTGCTAGAAACAGCAGAGATGGAAAACCTTATAAAAATGGATGGTAAAACACCATGGGACAGAGTTAAAAGTACAGATATACGACAGATATGCAAGGTGGAGAACATTGATAACTGGGTAAGAAGAAGAAGAGTAGAATGTCACAATCACATATGCCGAATGACAACACATAGAGCAGTAAAGAAGACGGACTGTTTCCCAATAGCATTGTCTCATTATTCAGATTAAATATTGGGAATGTCTAGTATTCAGTTGACATTTGACAAATGACTACAACAGTTGACCAATTCCATTTAAAGGTAAATTTTCCAAAACAATATTACGCGGAGTCCAAACCATCGTCCAAACTTTGGTTTAGAGACATAGCCTTTAACAAAAAGTAATGAAGACATATTAATATGTTTTAAGAGGAAAGTACTAAGACCTTACGACTCGGTGAATACAATGGTGTGTGTAGCTGTACAAAATGTACCTGGGCCCTGATTCTAAATCAAATTTCGACACTAAACAAGTCGCTTTCAATATGGCGACGGTTGAAATGCGATTGTGCGAGCCTTGTGGATTTTAGTTAAACTAACGAAGTGACGTCATGAAATAGCGACTATCGAAATTAATAGCGACTTTAAAAAGGGTGTTGATATTATAATTTCGACTGTCGAAATTATTTGACACGGAGATGAATGAATGGCCAAAAGCGAGGTTAGGTTTAGTTTAGATGTGTTTTGTTTATTTCTTGCAAGGAAAACTAAAGCAAAAGGTATTATAATATAGCTGGGTTTAATTGAAATTTGCTTGTTTTGAGGAATTAGATAGAATAGTATTAAATTAGAAATATAATAATTGAGAATGTCCACAACATGAATCATCAACTCAATGAAAGATGTAAGGTAATAATCTGGGAAAATTAGTAAAAAACAAGAAAAATTAATTACCAGCTATTTTATTGCTGGACATGCTGAAATCAAATCTTAAGATTTCCTATATTAGTAATATAGCTGTGCAAAGTCCACAGAAAGTGTGCTATTTTGTTTATAAACAAATTAGCGCTCCGAAATATTTTTTTATTATTGCTCTATAACTCCGAAAATTTTAACTTTAAACCAAAACACTCACATAAAAATTGACAGTAATTCTGCACATTGATAATTTATTCCAATTTCCTTCGATGGAAATTTTCCTCGGAAAATTCGGGTTTTCCAAACAAAATCTTTAATTTTCAACTAAAATTTGAGGGAAGTAATTATTTATCAATAATTAAATTATTTGGTGACAGTGACATAAATCTTTTTTGTTATAAGTGTCTTGAAGATATGAAAATTTGTATGTACAAAGAGGACCGGAATTAAAAGGTATCTAATGGTTCAAAGATTAAAATCCTGTTGTTTATAACTCTGTCGCAAATGCCGGTCAAATTTGACCGGTTATACCTGGAATCACTCCTCGCAATTCAATTTGTTTTTCTTCGAAAAGGACACAGAAGCCGTGCCCTTTTCAACAGCGTTAACTTAATTTAATTAAATCTAATATTTTCTGAGGGGTTCTATTTGTTTATAAGCCAAAAAAATGTTTCTTTATAACATTCCTGAGACCGCTCAAATGGTCCAATTTCAATCCTGTGAGGTACTTTGAATAGGTATAGTGCTTTTTTATACGAAAATCATAGTTATTCTGGTGATTCATAATCTTTCTGGTTATTATTTCGACCGAAATTTTTTAATTAACATTTTAATTATTGCTAAACTATTGGTTAGATTGTCGCCGGTCTCCTGATATACAGAGAGGGGCTAAATTATGGAATAAATTCATTTTCTCTAAAATGGACGATTTTAGAGAAAAATCCCGAAACAGGTCGATTTTTACTTTTAAATTAAATTTCTTGGCATATATTTCAAACTAGTGACGTCATCCATCCGAGCGTGATGACGTAATCGATTATTTTTTTAAATAGGAATAGGGGTTCGTGTTGTAGCTCATTTACAAAGGCGTTCAATTCTCTATTCAGTATTATAAACATTAATATCATTATTTATACAGGGAGGCCAAAAAAATTTTTGAATTAAATTAACTGACGCAAGAAGAAGAATGCATGTAATTTATTTAACTCAAAATACATTCTATTGCTGTCAGAAAATAGAAAAAAATGTTTATTTTGCAAATAAACATTGCTTTTAGCTTAAATTAAATGTTCAAACTGCCAATAGGTAGGAGGGAGGCTGTTTGTGATTTAATTTAAGCGAAAAGAAATGCTTATTTGTGAAATAAACCTTTTCTTCTATTTTCTGACAGCAGTACAATGTATTTTGAGTTAAATAAATTACATACATTCTTCTTTTTGCGCCAATTAATTTAATTCAAAAATTTTTTTTGGCAACCCTGTATAAATACCTAATGATAATAATGTTTATATTACTGAATAGAGAATTGAACGCCCTTTCAAATGACCTACCACACGACCCCTATTCCCATTAACAAAATTATCGATTACGTCATCACGCTCAGATGGATGACGTCACTAGTAAGAAATATATGCCAAAAAATTGTAATTTAAAAATAAAAATCGACCTCTTTCGGGATTTTGCTCCAAAATCGTCCGTTTTAAAGAAATGAATTTATTCCATAATTTAGCCCCTCTGTATAATCTACTATAATAAATCTTTCATGTCATCAATTATTTAATTATTGATAAATAATTAGGTACTTCCCTAAAATTTTAATTGAAAATTGCAGATTTTTTGGGAAAACTCGGATTTTCTGAGTAAAATTTTTGTTGAAGGAAATCGGAAAAAAAAATAACTTTGTGCAGAACTAAATTACGGTGAATTTTTATTTGAGTGTTTTTGGCTCAAAGGAAAAATTTTAGGAGTTACAGACCACTAATTGAAAAATAAAGAAGATTTAGAAGTGCTAATTTGTTTATAAATAAAATAACACACTTTCTGCGGACTTGTCATACCCCATATTACTAATAAAGTAACGCATAAATTCGTTATTTCGTAAACTGGTTACTTTAAGGAAAATTCCCGAAACACGTCGATTTTTATTTTTAAATTACGGTTTTTTGGCATATTTATCATACTAGTGAAGTCATCCATCTGGGCGTGATGACGTAATCGATGATTTTTTTTAATGAGAATAGGGGTCATATGATAGCTCATTTAAAAGGGTATTCAATTCTCTATCCAAGAATATAAACATTAACATAATTATTTATACAGTGTGTTCAAAAAACATTTTTTAATTAAAATAAGTGAGACAAAAAGAAGAATATAATGTAATTATTTAATTCAAAATACATTTTACTACTGTCAGTAAACAGAAAAAAATTTTATTTGACAAATAAACATTGATTTTCGCTTAAACGAAATGTTCAAACTGCCAAGCGACAGGTGGGTGGCAGCTTTAACATTGAATTTAAGCAAAAAACAATATTTATTTCTCAAATAAACATTTTTTTCCTGTTTTCTAACAACAGTAAAACGTATTTTGAATTAAATAAATTACGTACATTCTTCTTTTTGTTTCAATTATTTTAATTAAAAAAATGTTTTTTGAACACCTTGTATAAATAATTATGTAAATGTTTATATTAGTGAATAGAGAATTGAATACCCTTTCAAATGAGCTATCACATGACCATTCTCATTTAAAAAAATCATCGATTACGTCATCGCGCCCAGATGGATGACGTCACTAGTATGATATATATGCCAAAAAATCTGAATCTAAAAATAAAAATCGACCCGTTTCAGGATTTTTCATTAATGTCGCTGGTTTACGAAATAATGAATTTATGCGTTACTTTATGGACGCACTGTATATGCAATCTTAAGATTCGATTTTAGCAATAAAATAGCTGGTAAATAATTTTTCCCAAAAATGGCATTTTTTCGATAATTTTCCCAGACTATCAACAAGTTCCAATAAACGGGAGCGGCAACCCAAATTCTGAGCGGTCTCAACATGATACGGTTAATATCCCCAGTTGTAACTAATATCGAAATGAATAAGAATCGCTATATTCTGCGGCTGTCATGGCGGTGTCGAAATGAAATTGCGACTGTCAAAATGAATTAGAATCAGGGCCCTGGAATCAGATATCGTCAAATACATGAAAATATAACAGCTGAGATGGGTAGCTCATCAATTAGGGGAAGTCTAGATGTGGCACCAATTGATGCCAAAATGAGAGAGCATAGGTTAAGATGGTTTAGTCATGTTAATTACCCACTACGAAGAATTGCTGAAGTGCAGATTCCTGGAAAGAATAAGAGAGCAAGACCAAAGAAGACCTGGGAGGAAACGATAAGGCAGGATATGTTGGTAAACATTGATATGATCCAAGATAGAATTGTGTGGAGAAATGCAATTAGGGAAGCCGACCCCGAATAGGGATAAGGCAAAGAGAATGATGATGATGGGTAGTTTATGTAATGGAAACAGAGCAAAACGGCAGTATGAAAAACGCTCACTGATAGACTCAATAGACAGCGGAAAATAAAAAGAATCATACGGAGGAATACGATCGATAGGGTCGAAATCCTTTAGAATGATATGCTTTTGTACATATTTTAGATGAGTCGTAAATATCTATATTCAATTCTGCAGGCATTTAGTGCCTTCAGGAATGGTGTAAGTTCCACAATGTTAAATCCTTTCGACAATCTACTAAAATTACCAAATCCCTACTGTATTTAAGAGTTTTCCCTTTCCCTGTAGTTGAACATTGAACTTTTTGTATTTGTAACTGTAATTATGTAACAAATATTTCCTTAATGAGAGACGGCTTAACATTTAATTTATTTCAGACGCCACCACCATCCGTTGACTTACATTTCTTCCCTTTGGAGTCCTCTGGACGGTCTGTGGTGTACTCTCGTTTGCTGGTATCCTCTGAAAATAGACGGGTATGAAATGCAAACTGTAGATTCCCGCATGTCTATCATTTATCGCTCAGTTTGCCTTGCAAATTATAGAAGTCTCGGGTGTCAGATTGTTACAAGAATTTTTCTTACCGGCGTAAGAGATCTGTAGTGCTTCTGTCCTTTAGGTGTCTCTTGGTTTAAATATTTTCTTGTTTATTTATATTTAATAAGTTTAGTGATGTCATCTAATAAAAAAATTGCGACCTTATTATTAAATATATCCCATGAAAGTGTGTTGACGTAGCAAAATGGCATTTTCTAATACAAATCTAAAAATTGTAGTGATTTTTTAACGAGAGACTGTAAAACAGTTTTGTAGAATGTAGAATCTGGCGGTACAGGTAGGATTGAGCCTCATTTTTAGCAAGCTGCGTGAGTTTTGGAAGATTGTATGCATGTTCCCCAAAAAATATATCAAAAGTGGCTTACTGCACGTTTATGACAATATTGTTGTAAAGGGGAAACCAAGTTAGTTTTAGTTGATTAAGAAAACTACAAACCAGTGTGTAAGTAAAGTACGTAATGTTTTAGTTAATTTTGTTTTCTTTTTTTGAACTGTTGTATGTATAAAATTTTGGTTGTATCTATATATTAAGTTTTGTTGTTAAGTGGTTATTTTTGAGATTTGTGCCTTCGCGATATTTGTAAAATAAAGAAAAATTCACCAAAATACGCATTTTTTAATTTCCAATATACACACACCGGCAAAATTAGCCGAACATCTTAAAAATGGGACATGTTTGATGTCTCGAATTTTCTAAACCAGTCAGTGGTCCGATTTGAGCGATTCTTTTAGTATGTAATAGCCTTATTATTTAAGAATATCGTTGTGATAATACTGTTGCTAGACAGGTAAACATCATTTTATACCGGGTGTACCAATCATACTGTGATTTTTTCTTAAAGTTTGGAACACCCTGTGGAATATTCTAGCATATATATAATATTAAAATTAACTCTGTTGTAGAATTAGGCTTCCTTAACCTTTTAATTTTCGATTTATTTAATTATGTGGGATAATAAAACAGTTATGTGCGTTAACAACTATCCACGTTTTTTATCAATAAATCCTCATAGTAGGGGAGGAAAATATGCTAAATTTGCAGTTACTCGAGCGTTGTGGGGACCTACTGGATTGTGAAGAGTATGTGCTAAAACCAGAAAAAGGTTAAGTTAAGTTTTCCATATAGTGGGGGACTTTTCATTTTTTAATTTAATTTTCCTTTTAAAACAATCGGTTTTTTCCGATTGTAGCGCGATCTATCCATAATTCGAAAAAATGTGTCGAATTAAAGTTGCTTATTTTTACGTAAAGAATGCAAATCTGCAATAAAAATTGGAGCTCCTATTTAAGATTTTAAATTAAATCCCCCACCCCCTCGTCCGTGGGGGCTCGTGTTTGGTGCCATTCGATAGATTTTTCAAAAATATTGAATATGTGTATTTTGCAGTTTTTCGATCTGATGTTCATTTTTCGTCGATGTAAATGGGTGAGTCACAAAGTTTAAAAAAAAAGCGAATATTTCGCGAAATAAACGTCAGATTGAAAAACTAAAAAATTCGTGTTCAATATTTTTCAAAAATCTATCGAATAATACTAAACACGTCACCCCACAGAGAGGGGTGGGGTAAATTAAAAATTTTAAATACGATATTTCGCGAAATGAACGCCAGATCGTAAAACTGCAAAATACACGTATTTAATATTTTTCAAAAATCTATCGAATGGCACCAAACACGACCCCTCACGGAGGTGGGGTGGGGGTTACTTTAAAATCTTAAATAGGAGCCCCCAATTTTTATTGCAGATTTGGATTCCTGACGTAAAAATAAGCAACTTGATTCGCAACATTTTTTCCAATTATGAATAGATGGCGCTATAATCAGAAGAAACGATTGGTGGAAATGGAAAATTAAATTAAAAAATGGAGAGTCGCACACTTTATGGAAAACTTATCTTAACTTTTTTTGGTTTTAGCAGTAACTGCAAATTTAGCATACTTTCCTCCCTTACTATGAGGGTTTATTGATGAAAAACATGGCTAGTTGTTAAAGCCCATAACTTTTTTATTTTCCAACATAAGCAAATGAATCGAAAAGAAAATGTTAAGAAAGCCTAAGGCTATAATTGAGTTTTAATTTCAATATTTTATAATAATATATGCTATAATATTCCACAGGGTGTTCCGAACTTTAAGAAAAAAACACAGTATGATTGTTACACCCGGTATAAAATTACATTTACCTGTCTAGCAAAAATATTATTACATCGATATTCTTAAATAATAAGGCTATAACATACTAAAAGAATCACTCAAATCGGACAACAGGTTTAGGAAATTCGAGCCATCAAACATGTCCCATTTTTAAGGTGTTCGGCTAATTTTGCCGGTGTGTGTATCTTATACCGACCACTTACTTACTAAAAAGGAATCATGCACGAATTACAGAGGAATCTCAATAATCAACACTACGTATAAAATATTGGCTTCGATAATATTAAAAAGATTAGTACCATACGCCGAAGAAATAGTTGGTGACTATACCAGTGTGGTTTCAGGCCTGGCAGATCGACTATTGATCAAATATTTACAATAAGACAAATGCTTGAAAAGTATTGGGAATATAATCAGGACGTGCATCAGATCTTTATAGACTTCAAACAGGCTTATGATTCAATTAATCGTTCAACATTATGGAAGGCAATGATCGAGCTCGGCGTACCCAAGAAACTAGCTGCGGTAACACAAATGTGCCTAAGTAACTCCTTTGCACAAGTTAGAATAGGAGGAAAAATATCAAATGCTTTCTGCGTAAATTCTGGACTGAGACAGGGAGATCCGTCGTCCCCATTGTTGTTTAACCTGGCCTTAGAATATGTAAAGCGGAGAATATATCACAAAATCAAACCAGACATAACTACTCGGGGAGCAAAAATCATACTCGCTTTTGTCGATGACGTAGATGCAGTAGCACAATCAACATTAGAAATTAAGGATATTTTCTCGAGCTTTGAAGAAGCTGCATTAAACATCGGTATAAAAATAAATGAAGACAAAACAAAATACATGGTCGTCTCAAAACAAGAACGACGGCGAATAAGGCAAAACATTAATATAAACGATCAGAACTTCGAAGTGGTTAAAGAATTTAAATATCTAGGAGCAACAATCACAAATGACAACAAATTAGAGCGAGAAGTTGAGACAAGAATAATGGCAGGAAACAGATCTTTCTTTGCAATGCAACTTCTAATGAAGTCAAAACTTCTTTCATGAGGTGCAAAAATACAGATATATAAGACCATAATACGACCAGCAGTCGTGTATGGAAGCAAAACATGGACGCTAACAAAAAGAGAAGTAAATAAATTTCTGGTGTGGGAACATAAAATCTTTCGAATGATATACAGTAGAACTCCAATTATCCGGATTAATTGGGACCGGACCCGATCCGGATAATCAAAAATCCGGATAATTGGATTTTTCTCGAAAAAGGCCTTTTCCGGGAAAGAAACGTAATTACAGCAAAACACAATGGAGAACATATACGGTATTTATTATGAAAAATAATACAGTATACACAACAATATGTAAATGACAAAGTTTACATTACGTAATATTGACACACGATACTAAATCACAGTAAAATGAATTATTTTTTTACAAACTTGATTTTTTCTTTTTCTCAATCTGATTCGGATAATTGGCGATCCGGATAATTGGAGTCCGGATAATTGGAGTTCTACTGTATGGCCCTTGCAGACAGCGTGGCAAACGAATGGAGGCGCAGATACAATAACGAGCTAGAGTCTCTATTCGGAAAAGAAAATCTAGTCAGATATATAAAGGCCAATAGACTCAGATGGGCAGGGCATGTGATACGCAGTAACGACAATCGCCTTATAAACAATGTGCTTTGGGAAAGGCCAGATGGAAGAAGGTCTGTAGGGCGGCCTAGAAAAAGCTGGAAAGATGCAGTCAAACAAGATCTAGAGAAAATGGGAGTGCGACAATGGGAATTAGTGGCACAGGACCAACAAACATGGAAGGTAATTGTAAACGCCGCAAAGACTCACGAAGGGTTGTAGCGCCATTGATGATGATGACCACTTACTAATTAGGACGTTTTATTAAAAATACAAAAAAAAGAGCTCTTAATCACAATAAAAACATCCAAAATCGAATACCTCGATCACATCATGAGGAACATCGAGGAATATGAACTGCTGCAACTAATTTTACAGGGAAAAGTGGAAGGAAACCGAAGACCAGGAAGATAAGGATTTCCTGGGTGAACAATCTACGTACATATGTGGTTCAACACAACAACCACAATTCTTTTAAGAGCAGCAGTGCTCAAAGTACAGATTACCATGACGGTCGTTAACATCCGAAACGGATAAGCATTACAAGAAAAAATAGAATTTCCAAGACCTAATTTAGCAAAGAGTAGGTAAAAGTCAAACTGGATGTCACACCTTTGAATGTGCTAACAATATAGATAATATGCACCTGAAAACAGCAGAGATGACACCACTAGAGAAAACTTCTCTAGAGAAAAAACACCTTCAGAGTGTAAAAAAGGAGACCACAAATAACGAAAATAGAATCAAAAATGAATAACCATAATATTCAATTTCGTTGCATGAAAATAGAATCAATATGGATAATTTTAATACCCGTGTTTTCAAAGATATAGTTAGTTTCAGAAAAAAAAAACAGAAATATAACGAAAATCTGAAAAATGAAAAAGAAGACCTTCTGACGGAATTCTGCAGCACAAACGAAATAAGTACGTATTTTTAAGTAATACGTTTTTCATCATAAAGAACAATACAAATACACTTTTGAAAACACTAGAGGATAATGATAGATTATATTCTATCGAATAGAGTTTTAGACCCCTCTCAAATCTTAGATGTAACACACAATCTCACTAACATCAGTCGAAAGAGGAAGTGATCATAAATCAATATTGTGCAAAATTTGAATGAAAGCGCATATACAGGGTGTCCCAGACTAATTTAGCCAGGCTATATCTCTTAAACAAATAGAGATTTTCGAATGGGACAAAAACTGATCTATTCCATTTGTAATACACTGTAATATGGCGTAGAAAAAATCATCCCCTAAATATTCATCCCTTAGTTACAACCCCTAACTTTAATTTTTTTAATAGTACCCTGTACATTTTTTTTATAGTTTTGGATGTGGTCTTCGATCGTCTATTCAACACATTTTTTAAAAATAAAATCGGCTCGTAAATGATCAAGAAAATATCAGTTTAATTTTGTTAATTATGTGTTCCAGACTAATTTATCCAGGCTATATTTCTTAAAAGAATAAAGATTTTCGAATGGCACAAAGACTGATCTATTCCATTTGTAATACACTTTAATATGGTGTAGAAAAAAATCATCCCCTACATATTCATCCCTTAGTTACAGGGTGCTATTAAAAAATTAAAGTTAGGGGTTGTAACTAAGGGATGAATATTTAGGGGATGATTTTTTTCTACGCCATATTAAAGTGTATTACAAATGGAATAGATTAGTTTTTGTCCCATTCGAAAATCTTTATTCGTTTAAGAAATATAGCCTGGATAAATTAGTCTGGGACACATAATTATCAAAAATAAACTGATATTTTTCTTGATTACTTACTAACCGATTTTATTTTCAATAAATGTGTTGAATAGACGATCGAAGACCACATCCAAAACTTTAAAAAAATGTACAGGGTGCTATTAAAAAAATTAAAGTTAGGGGTTGTAACTAAGGGATGAATATTTAGGGGATGATTTTTTCTACGCAATATTACAGTGTATTACAAATGGAATAGATCAGTTTTTGTCCCATTCGAAAATCTCTATTTGTTTAAGAGATATAGCCTGGCTAAATTAGTCTGGGACACCCTGTATAGGTACGATAACAAAATACCAGAATACACCACAAAGATAAAACTGGAAAGCTTATAGGATGACTCTACAAGATACCAATTTCAAAAAAAAAAATAGAAGAAACATAATAAATACATACCTACCTATATCAATGAAAGTGACGGAGTCGAAGAAAGCTGGGTAGAAATTAATTCTAATATTTTAGCCTCTGCAAATGAAGTGATTGGTGAAAGAAATATAAATAAAAATAAATCGTTCCCAAGGTGAAGAATTTCATGGTTTTGTAGAGAATTGAAGGTAAAATGTAAGGAAAACAAATCTTGCTTCAAATACATGTCGACCAGGAAAGAAATTGAAATAAAATAAATCTTTCGCAAAGCTAATAAGAACTCCATGAAATAGATGTTAACGAAGACACAAAGAGGCATACAATTATAAGATTATTACAAGAAGAATAAAAAATTATCAATGGGAAGGTTTTTTCAAAGAAATGGAACATGATTTTTATAATCTGCAAAAAGAAATATGGTGTTTTATAAGAGGTCAAAGCACGGAAGCAAATGAACTAGGTAATAGAACCAAAACACCTAGAAAAGGATACACGGATTGACTATATATAACTAAGAAGAAGAGCAAATGACGATAGAACAGAAAAAAACAGAAAAAAAACAGAAATTACCAGAAATGAAGGAGTTACCTAATATCAAAATAGGATGGTTAACATAGAAAGTTCGAAACACGCTTGAAATAGATACTTAAGAATATAGCTGCATGTAAAGACGGAGTACCAAACGAATTGCTGAAATATTGTATTGCAGCAGTGGCAGAAAAATTAACATTAATTAATAAAATTATCAAACACAATAAAATACCGAAAAAATGGATAACTAGCGAACTAAATTCTACTATTCAAAAAATGAGACAAAAAATAGAATCCTATTAGTTATGATTATCTTAGTTTATGATTATCTTAATTTAGAGGAAAATGATATATAAAATAGAAATAACTATCGATCATGCAATAATATTTATTTGTTCTATTTGTTGACCAATACTTATCTGTTTCAAAAAAATGTCGAAACAAGAAAGCGTAACAAAATTATTTAATTAAACAATGCAACACTATGATCGAGTGTAGTGAAGAGTAAACCTTTGATATCAAACACGTTTATTTAAATAATGTTTACTTACTAATGGTAAGAATTCTTTAATTCACTTTCTCAAAAAAAAAATCAAAAGAGATAAATTTTCCGATTTTCGTGCTTTTGTTGTTTGTATATAGGCAACTTTTATAACACGCACTAGGTATATGAAGTTATCTAAGTATTTTCACATTTTGATTTTAATACTGTGATATTTTGATAAAGTTTTAATAAATTCCTTTATTACCATTTTTAATTAAACAGCTAAATTTCAGTATTGAATTTACATAGTTAATTGATATAATTGATTTAATATACTGAGTTTTATATTGTGAGTTGGTGTAATTTTTATTATTGCATGAATAATTATTATTATAATGAAAAATGAACACAATAAGAAATTTATACTGATGCATCTCTATGGATAAAACAAGTATTTCTACAGCTATTTTGCTTAAAATCAGTTTCCTTTTATAAATATTTTGTAGAAAACCATCTATAGGGACTCTATCTATTATTTATAGATCTTATCAAAAAACATTTTCTGTTGGCGTAGGTACCTAACGTAGGTAGGTATTTTAATGCTTTGTTTTGAAAACAATCAAAATTTATGTTGCATATTGTAATATGAAAGCAAGTAAAAAGATAAGGATCATTTTTTTAACCATTAGTAAGTTTGAGTCCCATAAATGAATTACGCCTATGTTTAAACCCAGTAGCGATTAAAAACCAATTATAAGAAATTAGTAGGTATTTCGTTATCTTACTCCCACTTGTTCCTTAATGCAAATGAAAAATCCGTAATATGGAATTAATGATACCGCTCAAACAAGTGTCTTTGTAAATGCAGTTGGTAAGTGCATGTTTTATTTGCAAATATTTGATTCTTTTACAATTTGGAAATGATAATCGTCATTTGATCTTAAATCAATTCAAATGATCAATCTTAAATTTGATAATAAAGTAACTCTAGTAGGTACACTAAACATACTCTACCAAGGCCCGGTCTTTTCACCTCCGAATAAAAGTTATCCGGAAGTTTATTTGACAGATTTACATATGTAATCTGCCGAATAAACTTCCCAATAAATAGTTATTCGGAGGTGAAAAGACCGGGCCTTAGGTAAGTATTAATTCTTTGACATTCTTTCTAATGATAATCATCATTTTATCTTAAATCAATTTAAATCTATCTTAAATTTGATCATAAAATAACTCTATATTTTTCTGAGAACTTTTTTTTTTAAAAATAACTCTAGGTATATTTTTCTGAGAACTTACTTGCATTATCCTTACCTCTACGCCTTCTTGATAATTTGTTTTTACTAATTAATACAATTTTCTATTCTTGCGTAGGTATCGCATAAATTATCATCTGATTTTCAATGAATTTGTTTATTAAATCTTAAAATAAAACATTATTCCACAACAATAACTTTATTTTTATCAATCATCTACATATAAATGTAAAATTAAAAACTTTTTAAAAGCTCACTCTGTTAAAATTTAATACATGGATAAACAACTCCATATGTATGAATACTTGCTGTAATTTTACTTATTATAAATATTTTATCATAATATTACCTTATCAGTTATTTTAATTTATTCTTGCAAAATAAAAGAAAGTATTTATTTCGAAATTTGTTTCCGCCATCATCCAAATGTATGCAACCAGCTCAGCGAAGTGTAAATAGGTATGATCTAATTAAAGGCGCGTTTTTGACAGCTGTGAATGTCTTAATGGCTTCCACGAGCAGAGGTTCCCCTGATGACGATGGTTACAAACGGTTTACAGAAGATATCCACAATGTGTCGTATGGCTCGAATACCTCAAGTAAGTAGTACACTAGCGATAAGCCTTATCAGTGACTAATGTAAATCATTTGTTTACTAAATATTAACCTCATATTTGCATAGTGCCAGAGATATGTCTTACTTATTGTTAATAATCTGTATCATATGCCATCTCTAGTTTAAATAAAATTTGAGATGAATCTGGTGAGTAGTCTTGGTTTTTATCTCTGTAGTGCAAGTGTGGGAAACGATGTTTCTACGTAATTTTTCTCCAAGTTTATACAAGCTTTCTATTTGCTAATTTTGCTCTGTTTTAGACCCGATTGATGAGATGGGAAGTAGATCAAGTCTCAGTAGAGACGATATCGGAGATATGGATCAATGGGAGATGAATTTCCACGAAGCAGCTATATTTTTAGAGGTAAATATGAAGCATTCTTCTTAGCAAGTTTCCTGCCGTAGAGGAATTTGTAATACTTTCCATTCACGCCAATGCCATTTCTGCTGCATGGTAGAAAAAATTACGGTTCTAGTTCCGAACAAGGGTAGACAGTTTATGGATATAAAATTTATACCAATGAATTCTGTTTCACTTACTGATGATTGAACAATAGTTTTTTATTGGGAGGGATCTATCCTTTTTGTAAATGTTTACCAAAATTACCTACAGTCGGAAAAATGAAAGAATACCCATGAACGATCACATCAATCGCTTATTTTGTATTTGCTGTCTTTTTCTATAAATAATAAAGGGAGCGTTCAAGTATTACGTGACGCGATTTTTAACCCCCTCCCCCTACGTAACACACTCTTATGGGAGTTTAACTACGCAATTTTTGAAGATTTTTGACCCCCCCTCCAATCTGTGTTACGTAATACTTGAACAGTCCCAAACGTTTGTTATAGAAGAATACAGAAAATACAAAATATGTGATTGATGTGATCGTTCATGGGTATTCTTTCATTTTTCCGACTGTACTGTTCATGCCATGGTGCACAGAGATACTTTTATGTAGCCTGTAATGTCTCAGTCACATAGACCGAGATGGTACCACAGTCACATTAAACTGCTTGGTCAAATTGACATCGCTGGCATCCAGAGTCTTTTTTTCTTGGTCCATAGACTGAGACAGCAGGCAACGTCTTAAGACTACTGGATTATTTACTTAGTACAGTAGAGCGTCGATTATCCGAACGTTGATCAACTGAACGACTGCTTATCCGAACTCCTGAATTTTCTTGTAAAAACTCGATTGAAAATGAATGAAAATAAGCCCTTTCTATGGAAAATAAACACGAGATTAATAAACGGTTAGGGGGAGGCGAATCTGCAACCAATTTATCCAATGAATACAAAGTTGGTAGGCTGGCAGTGGCGTAACTAGTCTGACCTGCGCCCCAATGCAAGTATTCCTTGTGCGCCCCTATTCCCAGACTTTTTCTCCACCCCTCCAACGAAACTAACAACGACATTTCTCCAGAGAAAGATTATACATAGAAATATAACAGTAATTTTAAAGTTAATTATTAAAAAGTTATTATTCAAAAAATTAATTGAAAGTAAAATTAAGGGGCTATCCTAGTGTAAAAGTACGAAATTCACATACTTTTTTTTAATTTCTAAAATAAAAAGAACTGTGCCAATATGAATTACTAACTGAACCAAAATGAAGTATGTTATATGAATTTCGTACTTTTACACTAGGATAGCCCCTTAAGTTACTGAACATTTCCAAATACCAATAATATAACTGAAGTAAGGATCACATTATATACTTGCAATTAATTAATGTACTTTTTAGGACGATAAAATATACACTACTCACTTTACTCAACATTTTTTATTTATTCAGTGTCCTATACAGTATAGTATACATGATATCGCAAGCAACAATGTAATGTTTATGTTCCGTTTCTCAAACTTTGATTAATTTTACTAGATGATGCATTCTTAGGCAGGCCGCACATCAAAGAAACATGAAACATAAATTACGTTTCATGGAAATAAACCAATGCTAAACAAATAAACGTCCGCCCATTTATGAAACTCTCAGAAAATAAAAATGTGTCATTAGCATGAATCACACTCGTTTCATTGGTAGGCGGACTTTGGAGATTCGTTTAGCAGTGTTTTAGGTTCATGAAACATGTTTTTCGTTTCATGTTTCATGTTTTTCGTTTCATGTTTCTTTGGTGTGCGGCTTGGCTTACAGTCAAACCTACCTACAGCTCATAGGAACAACACTGTATGTTAATTCCTATTCCCTGACAAAGCCCCTGCGGCTCTTTGTTTCTAGGAACAGTCTTGCTAACTTTTTTACATCTAGAGACCGAGCTCTTTCATGTTCAATACTAATTACACTAAGATCGCACAGTCTAGTATTGGACATAGAGTTCCTTAAGTAGTTATTTATTATTTTTAGTTTAGAAAAAGATCTTTCACTACTTGCAACAGTTACGGGTAATGTAAGAAACATTATTAATGCTGTACTTACGTTTGGGACACTTGATGCAATAAATTTATTCCTAATCAATAGATAATGAGCCAAGATTTTGCTTATTTTATTACTTTTGATATCGTCTTTGACTACATTTCTAAAGCAAATTACATCATTGGTCAAAGCATGAGTCACATCAGATTCATATTTTTTACAAAACTCAGAGGCTGACTTAACAAGTTGTTCGTCAGAAAAATGTAATAAATTATTTGGGTTTAAAAAACTGAATGTGTCAGTTATACATACCATAGATTTAAACCTTTCGTTTAACTGTGAAATAAGAATATCAACAGCTCTCAAAAATACATTAAATTTAAAGCAATGCACAGGATCACTAAACTCATAGTCACTAGAAAGTTCGTCAAAAAAAGTCTTTACTTTTCTTTTGCGTTTGGAGGTCATTGAGGAATCAATATTCCACTTGGCAGCTAACTTTCTGGCTTGATCCAGGACATCGTCGAATTCTCCTCGCAGTTCGCTCATAGTCTTTAAACACTTCTGAAGGAGATTCTTTGCATCATCTAGATTAACATCGGATCTCTGTAGTTTTGGTTCAACATATTTTTTTGCTAAAATTTTTCCAGAATATCAGTTTTTTGCGCCCCCCTAAGGCCTGCGCCCCAATGCACCGCATTGGTTGCATTGGCGTTAGTTACGCCACTGTAGGCTGGTAAGACGGATAAAAAAACAAAAGATGGACATAAGTAACTTTATGTTCTGGCTTAATTCTTCTGACAGATCCACAAATCCTAATACGATAAAATTTGTCTTAAACACGGATTTAGATGATGCTGTATATAAGCGGTTTACTCAAAAAAGATCCCGCAGGGAGTTTTAGCTTTGTTGCATCATAACACAGCCACTCGTAAACGGGTAGGATTGCTTCGGCAGAAGAAAATTGACGATTTCTTAATGCTTTTTTTGTTTTTTTGTTTAATTTCTGTACTATTTGGCACTAAAGATACACATGTATTTATGTATGTAGGTATGTAAGTATGTAAAGATGTATGTAAATAAGGTTTTCATTCGCCTATGGGTAAATAGTATTGCTATATCAATACAGTTCGATTATCCGCAAAAATCGATTTTCCGAACACCCCTGTCCCCCAATTAGTTCGGATAATCGACGCTCTAATGTAATCTAAATATTCAATACCAAAAGCTAAAATGCTACAGACACTAAACACTACTATATTATTATGGTTGAGGAAGTATGTATAATGAAATAAGTATACTATTCTTAGGTAAATGTCTACATACTTTAAGTGCCGTCTCACAATCAGAGGTTGGATGTCATCATCACTATCTTTTCTTTATCTACCACTGCTTTGAAGAGTTCTATTGAACTGAATTTAAACCAGTCCCTTAAAATTTTCAACCATGACACTCTCCTTTGTCCTATACTCCTTCCTCTTATCTTTCCCATTATTATCAATCTTAGCATTCCATAGCTGTCCCCTCATTACATGTCCCAGACATTATAACTTTCTTGTTTTTATAGTGTTTATTATTTCATATTCTTTGCCCATTTCTCGCAATACTTCCTTGAATGGTTTCTTCAGTAACACCCTATTTCAAATGACTAGCTTATTTATGTGTTCTTGCTTGAGTGTCCAGCTTTTAAGTTCATATTGTAGTATTGAAAACACGTAACATCTCAGAGCTCTTGTTCTAATCTAAGGTCTTTATTGCAGAGAATTGTTTTCTTTTTTACAAACACATTTCTTGCTATTTCTATTCTGACCCTTATTTCTGTTGTTTGATTGTTATTCTATGAAATCTAGATTCCCAGATATTTGTATTTATTAACCCTTTCTATTGGCACATCTCCCAAATGTATGTTTGTGTTTGTTTTCTTTGTTATTATCATATATTTAGTCTTTTATATATTTATTTTTAGTCCAAATTTTTCGCAGAAACTGCTTGTCTTGTTTAGGAGTAGTTGAAGTTGTTAGAGCCTGCCATAATCACTGTGTCATCTGCATATCTGATGTTGTAAATAGTTTTTCTGTTAATTATTATTCCTTTACTTTGAGATAGTAATACAGTGGAACCCTGATAAGTCGACCTTTGATATCCCGGAAGTTCGGCTAACCCGTACCGATTTTCATCAGACAAAAACATTTTTTCACTTTGACTGAGATTTTACCAAGGAATAAACGATACTGTATACAGCTTACGTAATTTAGATGTATTGTGCATATGTATTTCATGTTTTTGCAATTATAATGTGTATTTATTTATTATTTATATGTATTTTTTATTAATTTTTACCATATTCTCCGGCTAATCCGGATTTTCGATAATCCGGATCGACTGCGGTCCCGATTAATCCGACTTATCGAGGTTCCACTGTACTTTTTCAAAAATGGATTCACTATATACATTGAATAGTAGTAGAGACACAATAAATCCCTGTCTAAGTCTTCTCCTGATTTCAATTTCTGAACTAGGTTCATTATCTATTACAATTTATATTCTTTCATTCCAATAAAGGTTTGTTATTATTCTTAGGTTCCCTTTGATTATGTTTGTTCGTTTGTTGTCTTTAGAGTTGGACTAATTTTGGATGTCCTACATTGTCAAATGCTTTTTTAATATAACACCCGCTGGCGGGTGTTCGGCAATGAACGGGGTTAAGCATTTTAAGCGTTTACTGGGATTTGGTCTAGATCTACTGCTTTTCAATTTTTTTTTCTCTTCCGTTTTTTCTCTTTTAATTTTAATATCCTTACAACCCTCTTTTAATATGCTTACAACCATACTACAGTCATAAAAATGAAAGATTACTCATGAATGATCACATCAATCAGTTAGTTTGTATTTGCTGTCTTTTTCTATTAATAACAAACGTTTGTTATTAATACAGGGTGTCTGCGTAACTTGGAACCATATGGGAAACTTTTTTAATATCAATTTTACGAAAAAAAAATTATTCTTTATAAAACGCTCTGCATAGTCTAAAACCTAAGACACAATCATCAGATATCAAATTTTATTAACAATATACGAGGTATGTCAAAAAATATAAATTTTGATCAAAAGTAAAGTGCCTTTATATTTCAAAATATCGAAAATTGTCATTAAGAAAAGTTGTTTGTAATTAAAAATTATGTTATAATCTGCATTTATACTCCTCTAAGTGAAAAATTTTTTTTTGAAAATTTTCCTCAAATCACGGACCCTCAACATCACTTTATTTGTGATAGCTCCGTTATTATTGATTTTACGAAAAAAATGTATTCTTCATAAAACGTTCTGCATAGTCTAGCAACTCACATAAAATTATAAGATATTAAATTTTGTCAATTTTATACGAGGTATGTCAAAAATTATGAATTTCGCTGAAGAGTAAAGTACCTTTATTTTTCACAATATTAAAATTTGTTATTACAAAAAGTTGTTCAGAATTAAAAACTATGTTTCAATATGCAATTGCATTCTTCTAGTTGAAATATTGTGAACTATAAAGGTATTTTACTCTTGAGCGAAATTCATATTTTTTGACACACCTCGTATAAAATTTAAAAAAACTGATATCTTATGATTGCATCTTAGTTTTTTGACTATTCAGAAATTTTTATAAAGAATAACTTTTTTTCGCAAAATTAATAATTACGGAGTTATCATAAAATAAAAATAATGTATCCCTGATTTGATGAAAATTTTCAACAATGTTTTTTTCAATTAAAAGAGTGTAAAGGCATATTATAACATAATATTTAATTACACACAACTTTTCTTAATAACAATTTTTGATATTGTGAAATATAAAGGCACATTACTCTTGAGCGAAATTCATATTTTTGGACACACCTCGTATATTATTGATAAAATTTGATATCTGATGACTGCATCTTAGGTTTTAGACTATGCAGAGCATTTTATGAAGAATAATTTTTTTTCGTAAAATTTATATTAAAAAAGTTTCCCATATGGTTCCAAGTTACGCAGACACCCTGTATAATATAATACAAAATAAAAGGTTGATGTGATCGTTCATGGGTAATCTTTCAATTTTCCGACTGTATCTTCTATCTGTTCTGTTCTATTGTCTTTAAGCAATTTTATTGATGTATTCTGTACATCTCTTTAATTTTTCGTTAATATTCATCATACATTTCCCATTTGTATCTTTGTGTATTCCCGGTTTTCTTTTTCTATTGTTGTTAATTATTTAATTGTTATGGTAATTTATCTTTTGAAACCTAACCTTTGTTATTCCGTGTTTTAAATAAATAAATAAATAAATTGTTGTGTGTGTTAAAACTATCATGTCTTCTAGTATTTTTTTATTACCGCCCATTAGTATAATATAATTTTATATTATATTTGTATATCCAATTTTCTGTATATCTGGTTATGTTTTTATGTTGACATCTTTCTTACATTAAATGTTGTACAATTTTTTATCTTGGCTGTGTTTCTCATATATCGTTTAGACTAAACGTTTAGTTAGAGCCTTCAATAATCCTTTACTTGAAATTTATGATTTTTTCACAGATAGACTTGGGTAGAAATTTTTTTTGGTATACCTAACTTTCATGGCCGTGTATATCAGTGGCCCCTGAGAGTAGTATCCCTATTAAAGCGTGGCACGCAATGTGTTAAAGAAGGAAGTAATTGTCTTGTTAAAGGACAAAGTTATCAGTTTATCACTATAGCTTAACAAAAAATTGTCCTAGTTCCAAAAATATATTTGGTGTTTATTCATTTTACAATTTTAAGTATGTAAATATTTATATATACATAGTATGTTAACTATGACAAAATGTATATTGTTTAATGCAAATGCATAAATGTTATTAGTTGTTATTGCTTCCAAGGTCAATAGTTTTTAGTGTTGTAAACATAAAATTTATAATTGAACATGTTTGTTAGCTTTTCTGGTATCTGTCTGTAAATAAAATAAATTACAATATTGGCATTAAGGATTATCGTATATATACAGGAGTGTAGCGTGAGAATATAAGTAAGGAATAAAAGGAAATCTGATAAAAAATAATATACCAAGAAGCGCGAAACTCACTACTGCCTGCCCTCCTCATGTAGTACCCATTGGGCGCTCTTACGTTTTTTAGTCAAAAGTGAAAGAATGGCTGAAAGAACTTCCGGTATGACCGGAAGTAGCAAATAGATGAAAAGGGGGGGGGGTATGGTTTGAAATATTTAATTTTTTTTATTATTTCAAATAAAAGTGCATACTTTCAAGAATACACTCTGAAAATTTCAAAATAATCGGAGTAAAATTACCAGAGATACAGGGTGTTAAATATCCCTACCTTCGAATCGCTTTGCCGCGACTTCGCGCCAGCACGCTTGAGCGTAGTGAGAAACGTTAAACAACTGTTTGCCTTGTCTTTTGTAGATTATTCCTCGATTCAAAAAACATATTCCAATGTGCATCACTTTACGATTTGGCAGACAAATAAGAAGATGAAGATGCAGTTGTGAAAACTTTAAACGCATTTTTCTCAAAACTGCTTTTTCAGATGCGGTGGACATTGTAACTGAAAAACTACTACGCCGATCTACCCGATATTTGCACAGATTTTCTTTAGACATTTCATGAGGTAACAACGTCGAGATATTTTTCTTTTTTTGCTTATTTTTTGTTCAACAATAATAAATCTGTGGATTTTCACAAAATTTTTACCAAAAATTTAGTTTTTTTGATTTCTGAGTGATGCCAAAAATTCAAAAATTATTAAAAATAAAAAAACTCGACGTTGTGACCTCGTGAAACTCATAAGCTAATAAAATCTTTTTGAATTTTTTGTTTCGTATGATCGAGTGTCGAGTTCTGATGTCCACCGCAAAATCCATTTTTTTGTGAGCTGCCTGTCAAAATTTGTCACCAATGGATTATTTTTTCAATATTTTGGATTGAATTTTCTTCTAACATATTCTTTGAATTGTACTTAATATGCTTATTAATTTAAAAATAAAATAATTCTACCATAGCTTCGAAAAAAATTCACAAAAATGTGCTTGATATGTTGATTTCAAACCATACCCCCTCCTTAAATAGATAACTTCTCAAAACTCCCTCATTCCAATTTTCATGATTTTGTTTCCTGTAATTCTCGAGATATTTGTAATAGGCCCTTTATACAATTATTTTTAAAGGAAGCATAATAATTCTTGAGCACTGGATTTGAATTTGACTTTATTTTTCAGGAAGGCGCAAACAATGAAAAGTTTGATTCACATCCTCGCCACCCAGGAGCGCTTCCTGCCTACCTTCTCGTACACAATTCCTGGTACTATGGATTTGATCTCTTCTTCTCTTTGGTCCTGTTAATGCTGGCGATGGTCGAACAGCCATCTTTAGACACGTTCGAGTTTCCCGTTGCGATTCATAGCACGCTGGAACTGGTAGCTCTTGGCGTGATCGGAGTAGAATTGATGCTGAAGTTGAGGTGGATCGGGTGGAGAACCATACTGAAGCACAAGAGGACTATGGTTAAGGTAGGTTTATTTATTCTGTATTTAATAATATCGTAGACCAGACGGTACCTGTTTTGGGTTGGGTAAATCGTATATGATCCTATTTTTTGCGTTAATCGCTTCGAAACGTTATTAAAAATGATAATTTTACCATGAGGACACCGGCGCCCATAAAAGTTTTTAAGGGGGGGGGGCAGACGTGAAGATGTTGCACATTATATTTTGTATACTTTGGATCAGGGGTCACCAATAAGCGGACCGCATCCGGACCGTGCGCTAGTTTTGTGCGGACCGTCAATAAATTCAGAATATTACTAGTGTTTGGCAATTTTGAAACTGTTTGGTAATGAAATTATGTACTATGTTTGGCTCAACTTATGTGTTCGAAGCCGCTTTATCAAGAATGAACTTTATTAAAAATCGGTACAGATCTCACTTAACAGATGAATATCTCAACTCCCTAATGAGACTCAGTTGCACCAAACTCACTCCAAACTTCAGACAGGTTGTACATAAAAAATGTCATTTTTCTCTCTGATAGAAGATGTCTAAAAACTTCATTAGCATTCAAAATATAAATTCCTAATTTTTAAAATATTCTCAGTAACAATTAACAATACTGCTGTTTTCAAAATATACTGATAATAACGTCAAAACAACACACAATGAATTTATATTTTATTTATTGTACCAGGAAAACTTACAGAAAAGTATACAGTAACCAAAAAAACAATTAGATATTATTAGTTTTCCTTTCCATATTAGTCCATGTGTGAGGCCACTTTCGTATAAAAAATGTTTCTGACTCGATTTCTTTGCGGATTCCTGTTCAAAAATGTTCCCTTTAAACAATTCAGAAGGGTGCCGGGTGAAACAATTTTTTAAGCAAATTCAAAATTACTTTTTTGCCTGGAATAATGTATTTTTACGTTTCTTGGGTAATTATAAAAAATAAAGGTCATATTTCTGAAAAGTTGATAGTTTTCGAGTTATAAGCGATTTAAAATCTGAAAATTGCGAAAATATGCATTTGCGATGCATGAAAACTCTTAAGTTTTAATAAAATGTTTGGCAAAAACATCTTTTTTATTTAAGATGACCCAAAAATGCTAAAAACATATTTTCGCGGGCAAAAAAATATGTTTTGAATTTGTTAAAAAATATATTAAACAATTTCTGCCCAAAAATTTCGCCCGGCACCCTTCTGATTTGTTTATAGGGGATATGTTTTAACACGAATCCACAAAGAAACCGTATCAGAACAGTCAGACACAGGCAGCATAAATCCGGACCCCAGAAGTGTCATAGATTTTCGAAACTAATTGGTGACCCCTGCTTTTGGATAACCATATATAGTTTAAAGCACCCGAAAAGCTAGGGGAGGGCCACGCCCCCCCCCTCCTGCCATATGCATGAGGACACTTCAAAAGGTTGGTTCAATTTTTTATGGAACAGTTTGTGATAAGAATTTTAAAAAATTTCTATTTTTCGTTGCTACATCTAGGCAGCTATCCATTTTAGAAGAATGTTATGCAGACAAAAAAGTTTTGCAATTAAATTTTCTACAAGATACAGCTGATTGGATATTGAAAAAATAATCATTGTTATTGCTGAATTAGCAAAACCATTAAAAAAGGTCAAAAATCAATGTTCGTCAATCATTTTCAGGTACCTATTTAAAAGACACACACAACCTTCAAAATTTACTCAGAAAATATTTTAAGTATAAAAAAACACTACACAAAATTTCAGTACAATCGATCAAGTAGTTTTTACAAAATAATTTTGCAATCTAAATTTTTGAAAAAAAAGTTTAATTAGTTTTCAAAATTATGCAGAGCTAACAAAAAATTATAACAAAATGGCTCTTAAATAGGTTCATGAAAAAGATTAGTGAAAAACTGATTTTTTGCGCTTTTAACGGTTTTTGCTAACTTTGTAATAGTAATATTTATTTTTTTAATTTGCAATAATTTCTACCTTTTAGCAACTTTATTCGCAAAACTTTTTTGTCGTCTTAAAATTTTTATAAAAATAAATATGAAAAAGAAAAAGAGATAAAAATTGCATTTTTCAATTTTTTTACAAATTGTTGAAAAAAAAATTAGCCCACCTTTTAAAGTATCCGCATAGTGAAATTATCATTGCTAATAATATTTCGAAAACGGTTAAAGCAATAAATGGGATTATATACGATTTACCCATATGAGGGTGATTTAGAACAGATACCGCCTGGTCTATGAGCCATAAAAAAATCGTAATTTAAAAAGACTATGAAATTATTTATATCTGGTGTTCCAAAAACATTTCTTCTCCACTTTTTAGGAATAGCCTCTACAGGTTTCTCATTAAACTAATAATTGTATATTCATTAAATTTATTTTTTGGTTTTTTTCGGCAAATTAATAGAAGTCATAGATTTTATAATACTATTGGATCCACTAATATAGAGAGAAGGTTGACGTCAATACTTTTTAGACCTTATCTCTTGTAATGCCGAAAACGTCATTATGATTGATTTTATGCTGTGAGCTTCTTTAATGATCCATCATCTTCATACTTCATACATATAATCTCTCTTAATTCATTTTTTATTTATCTAAAATTCCAGTTTTAAGTATTTAGTGATTTATTAAATTGAAATATTTGGATGTCTCGTATATCAAACATTTAATCTTGAAAATATAATGCCAATGACTCTTTTTATTTTGATATCGCTATGAAATAAACATAAACAATTTTAAATATTAAGATAAAAAGTTCTGGTTTTCAAATTATGTTAAAAATCATTGAGGAATATTCGTATACAGGGTGAACTAATATGCGTTCTTTGCATGTGTCACAAAACTCTTGATACAGTAACCGACTATACAACTGATATTTTTTTTATTAAACAAGGGAAAAGGGTTAGGGTTGTGTCAATAGTTAAGTTTCAAGCATAATAAGTATGAATAACATCATGAGTAGTAGCATACAATTTAATAAAAGAAATGCACATCTATGGAGGAATTCACAAAAAAAATGAAATGAGCAAAAAACCCCTAGAATAGGCAAAACAGACATTTTGCTTATACTCATGAGTTTTAGTTATAAAAGTAATGAGAACAAGAAAGAAAATTGTAAACAACGGGGTATATCCGTATTGTAGACAACTTTAGGTCATATTTGGAATATCTTATGTGAGACTGGCTAACCGTCCAAAAAGATGAAGGCTTATTTGCAAACCTGCTCTAATTATGAGTTTTTCGATCGATCTGTACTTTGAAATTGATTTAGTGGACTGTATGAAATGGTACAGTATATGCGCGCCTATATTACGAAACTATATGTATGTACTAGCTTTATGTCTTCCTACAAAGGGAGACCTTTGTAGGATAGAAGGGTATAGGAGTATAGAACATATTTTTTTCTTTTATTTGATACTTGTTACATATATTAAGGGGTGGGGGTATAGTTAATTCTGCGTTTTTTTTTTGCATAATTTTAAAACGTTTTCCCTTGAAAGAGGTGGAGTTAAGTTAAATGTGTAAAAGGCTATCTTAAATAACAACACTTAAAGATTATTCAGTTAAATTTTTATTGAAAAATATTAAAAAATGAAGTGGTGGTGAATCATTTTTAAGTAGACGATCCAAAAAAAAAAGATGATTTGCGGTGTACACTATATCATCGGACAGAATCATCCGAAATATACAAATCAAAAAGATTATTTTAGTTTAAGAGTTTCTTGAGGTAGTGACGTCGAGTTTTTATGATTATATCGATTTTTAAATTCATGGTATAACTTTAAAGTGAAAAAATCGAAAAAAAAAAGAAAAAACAGTGTGTTTGGTAAAGAGAAAAATGGTAATATAAAAAAAATTGTCAAAATAAGCAAAAACTCGAGTGTGCAAAATAAGTGTGCAAAATTTCAGAAAGATCGGTGCATTACTTTTTGAGTTATGATGTACACCGCCTCAAAAAACATGTTTTTCAGAAAACGCGTTTAAAAAAAATGTAGTTTTGTCAATAATACAAGAAAATTTTTGTATATATCCATATCTCCGACAATTTTGCTCGGATGAACTTGAAATTTTAATGGTATACTCTTGAAAATATTTAACATAACTTATAGTGAAGTTTCATCGTGCATATTTTAAAAGAATCCAGCCTGATTAACACTTGGCAATAGCTGTTACCTAGCAGATATGCCACTGAATGAATACCGTGATTTCAATCATTTCGCCCTCCTTTGGGAGCAGTGCGGTATCTAGTAAAGATAATACTTACTCACTTCACTATAAATCACGTTTGCTGATTTCCTGAATACATGATGTCATATCGTTTTCTTTTCCAGTGTGTCACTCTGTCTATAATGGTCCTCGAAGCAATAGCCGTACTAGTCCGTCAATCGTCGCACTTCCGCGTAACCAGAGCTTTAAGACCGATCTTCCTGGTGGACACCCGAGCCTGCGGAGGCGTCCGCCGATATATCAGACAGATACTACAGTCTCTGCCGCCGATCCTCGATATGTTGGGGCTGTTGATGTTCTTCGTATGTTCCTACGCCCTTCTGGGTTACTTTCTCTTCAGCGGACATGAAACCAACCTTTATTTTAGGACGTTGGGCGATAGTTTCGTCAGTATGTTCGTGTTACTGACTACGGCCAAGTAAGTACATTTACTAGTACTATAATAGTACTAAACATAAGTTTTGGTTGAATTAACAATAAAATCTAGCTTTTTAATAAAATGTACATTTTTGCTTTCAGAAGTTTTTTTATGTTGTTTTGTTTTTATATATTGATCAACATATCTATATTCATCATAGAGATATCTATATAGAATAAATACGCTACATAACAAGATACTTTAAAGTTAGAACTTGGGCCGTTGAAGACCAAACAGAAACCCTGAGAACCAAAAGAGAAGATATAGCAGAGATATGGAGATTATATTGTCGGGAGCTATATAAAGATGATCAACGCCAGGAACTTGTTCACCAAACTCCTGAAGAAATGGAAGAAAAACCTTACTCGAAAAAGAATTAAGACTGGCAATTAGGAAACGTAAGTACAACAAAGCACCAGTTCTAGATATGATAACAGCAGAAATGCTCGAAGCCACAGAAGAAACCGAATTGGTTCATTTGATCTGTAACAATATATGGCATTCCAAGCAATGGCCTGACGGCTGGACATAACCTACAATAACGACAATACATATTAAAGGCAGCTTCCATGTGACAACTATAGAACCATCTGCCCTATCTCACATGCCAGTAAAATAAT
This sequence comes from Diabrotica virgifera virgifera, assembly GCF_917563875.1. Taxonomy (NCBI): domain Eukaryota; kingdom Metazoa; phylum Arthropoda; class Insecta; order Coleoptera; family Chrysomelidae; genus Diabrotica; species Diabrotica virgifera. Next base: position 7,038,429 of record NC_065449.1, on the reverse strand, counting down.
GCTGGGTATACTTAATGAGAGACTGAACAATACATACGGAATTCAATATCCCACTACATCTATTTTATAGATTATCGCAAAGTGTTCGACAGGGTTAAATGGCAATACTTATAACAGATACTGAAAGAAGAAGGCGTCCCAAAACACTTAATTTCGCTTATAACTGAACTATGTAACTGGAACATAATAATATTATTATTTTCTCTTACAGTTTCCCAGATGTGATGATGCCTTCATATGCAATTTCAAAATGGACGGCTGCCTTTTTTATTTCTTATATTTCGACTGTTCTATATGTATTGATGAATTTGGTGAGTACATTTTTAATAACTATGTAACTGCATATTGCAATTGTATTGCACCTAGAAAGTATATGACACTTTCCTTCTTTATACTTTATCTCATTGACATTTTTCTAAAATTTTCAATCAAAAATATTTCAGTTTCCTCTAAATGGCAATTTTCTGTGTTTAGACATAGATTCGTTCATACAAATCATGTAAAAATAGTTAATAATGACATAAGAATCCAGCAGCGACGACTCCAGAACTCTCATCTCATTGAGCATCTTTGTGGTACATTAGGAAAGGCGAAGTACTATTGTAGCACACGTATAATTTTTCTATTGAAGCATAAACCTTTACTACACACAAAGTACGAAATAGTTGTCAGTGATATCAGCTGATATTTAAAAAAGTGTTCTGGCAGTGGTTTATAAAAATCTAAAAATAACAATTCAGTGGTATGACATTTTAACATTAGTCAATTAAATAGTGAAAAACGAATTAATTTAATAAAATATATTATAAGGAGTATATGTAAGTTACTCATGATTGGAGAAACGGGTGAAAATGAAATATTTATACCATTCCTAGGCAATAAATTTCCACAGCTAATTAGATCATACACATACTTACACAACGTCGGCACTTTTTTAGTGTATAGGTCGACATTCAGATCCGGCTCGAAGGACCAATGTAAGATTCTTAGGGAAGATATTCTTCTCGGCCACTCTAGGATGATAAACAAAACACAAATACGTGTAAAATTTTTATTTGATACTGTTAACGTATAACAATAATTCAAATACGGAAAATCCGAGTCGCTTCGTTTTTATCAGATGTTTTTCATAGCACTTCTTCTTTCACTCGTACCACAACTTTGCTGTTTGCTTCCCACCAGTATGTTGTTTTTCCTCAAACTTTCTCAGCACTCTACTCATGAAGACTTTTATCTTTATCCTTACACTTTTATTTGCAGATGCTTGCCGTTGTATACGAAACATTCACGGGAATTGAAAAGGACAAATTCAGAAAACTCCTTTTACATAAAAGACAAGCTTGCAAACTCGCCTTTAGACTTCTCGTCAGCAAACAAACACCGAACCATATCAGATTTAAGCAATTCCACGGACTGATTCGATATTATGCTCCAAAGACAAGTAAGTTACAAAAATATCTAATAAAGTTGTTTACATATACAAATTGTACACATTATTCAGATTTAATCATATGATTGTGTATGAGACACTGTATAATACCAAATTGCAATTTTTGTAGTCGCTTTACTTTTGAATATTTGAAACAGTGTGTATTGTTTCTGTATCGGTTTTTCGGCGAAATTTATTCTTTGATTTGCCGCCGCTCACCGTTAGGCGATAAGAACAGAGCTTCTTTGTTTAAACTAATTTTTATTGTCCATTCACCATTGGCGTATATAACTGTCAACGTTCAACCAAAAATTTAACTGTTATACATGCTTTGTATTTTATCTAAATGTTATTTATCTGAAGTATCAGTTTTTTATTAACAATTTAAGAAGATTTTTTACATAAAAGAAGTGTTGCAAATAAAAGTGTTTTCAATACGTTTTAATTTATTTAATTTTCAAAATTATTGTTTTGTTTTATTTTATATTTCTTTATAGGATTGAGAGATGTCGTTTTGATGTTTCGTCAATTGAATAAATCCAACTCAGGACAGCTCACACAAGAAGAGTTTCTTAATGTATACGATTCCTTGACATTGAGGTGGAGGAACAAGACACCATTGGATCCATGGTTTTCGGCGGCGTGGCCCCCACTTAGAGCCTTTTGCCGGGCGGCAAAAACGTTAGTGACGTGGCCCTTCTTCGAACATTTTGTTTGTAAGTATATACTTTTTATTACCCGTGTTGAGCTGGCCCCCCCACTTGCAAAAATTAAAAAACAAATAGCCCTGATTTATGAGCTATTTATGAGCTCTCATATTCCGCAAACTAAAAATTTTGAGCTCGTTCCACTGAGCAGGAATTTAATACCCTAGTGGGGGGGCTGAGTCAGCCCCCCCCACTACTTAAAAATAGGAATATTGAATCGGTTTTTGCGGCAGAATTACGAGCTATTTATGAGCTCTTGAAATTATATAGTTTCGATTTTTGAGCTCATCCCCTTCACCCCCAAACAACCCTTTAATTGATTTAACTTAAGAGAAAGATGCTGAGAAAACTTAAAATATATCGTATTGCGGATATAATTCCTATAGCTTATATACTCTAGGAATAAACTATTAAATCAAGGGCATTTCGATTATTGAGCTACAACCCCTTCGCAAGAAAACCACCCTATCTTCCCGGCTTAAGAGAAAGTTGTACTTAAAATGCGTTAAACTAATTATTTGGCGACTACATATCATTTAATAATTTATAAGCTTCCAAATTACGCGCATTTAGATCAGTAAATTGCAATTTATTTTGTATAGTGCAGTCACTGAAGGTAAAAATCAACGATTACCTTCAATTTCGGTGAACCTTCATCGATTTTCACGAAAATTGGTCAGTGGTTAGAGGATACGTCAAGAAACAAAGGTGACATGGTACCACCTTGCGCCTTTACCCTGAGGGTGGATACCGCCCCTTCTCGGGGGTGAAAATTATTTTATAAAAAATAACTGCACAAATCAATAAAAGAACAAATTAAAAGCAAAATTTATTATACAAAGTTAATAAAATAAGTCAATACTTTTTAAGTTATTAAAGATCAAAGATTTTAATTATTTGTGAAAAAAATGCATGTTTTGAAGAGGTTTTTTGTAAATCACTGAAAAACTGTAAATTTTTACAAAAAAGTTAATAGTAGTTTAATTCGTATAGCTTATATTCTAAGAATAAACTCTAAAATCACGCGCCTTTCGATTATTGAACTACAACCCCTTCGCAAGAAAACCATCCCTTATTCCCGGCTTAAGAGAGGGTTGTACTTAAAATAATTTAAATTAATTATTTGTCGACTATATATTGTTTAATAATTTATGAGCTCGCAAAATATACGCATCTCAATTATTGAATTGCCATTTTCTTTCTATAGTGCAGTCACTGAAGGTAAAAATCAACTATGACCTTCGATTTCGGTAAATCTCCATTCATTTTCACGAAAATTGGTGAGCGGATTTTGATACTATCAACTTTTTCTGGATCTTATTTTTGATGGGTATTTCTAAGTACTTTGACAAGTATTTAGTACCTAAGTGTTATAAAATGCATCTTTTTCCCGTTATTTAAGCTTGAACCCTTAGATTTGAACAGTCACGGAAAAAAATATACATTTAATTACCAATAACTTACTTTAAATTAACATTAAAGGTTTTTCAAGTAAGCAATTTATTATATTCTTTATTAACTTCAATTTTAGTGATGAAAACTTTTTTGTAAAAACTTACAGTTTTTGAGTCATTTATGAAAAATCGCTTTAAAGCATGCATTTTCTTTCCAAAAATTAAAATATTTGATCTTTAATAACTCAAAAAGTATTGATTTATTTTAATCACATTATACAACAAATTTTGCTTACAATCTGTCCCTCTCTCGATTTGTGGGGTTATTTTTAATAAAGTAATTTTCACTCCCGAGAAGGGGTGACATATACCCCAGGCTAAAACCCCAAGTTGTTATTGTCAATTCGTGAAAATAAATGGAGATTTACCGAAATCGAAGGTAATAGTTGATTTTTACCTTCAGTGACTGCACTATAGAAAGAAAATGGCAATTCAATAATTGAGATGCGTATATTTTGCAAGCTAATAAATTATTAAACGATATGTAGTCGCCAAATAATCAATTTAAATTATTTTAAGAACAACTCTCTTAAGCCGGGAAAATGGGGTCGTTTTGTTGCGAAGGGGTTGTAGCTATGTAATCGAAAGGTGCGTGATTTAAGAGTTTATTCTTAGAATATAAGCTATGCGAATTAAACTACTATTAACTTTTTTGTAAAAACTTACAGTTTTTCAGTGATTTACAAAAAACCTCTTCAAAACATGCATTTTTTTCACAAATAATTAAAATCTTTGATCTTTAATAACTTAAAAAGTATTGACTTATTTTATTAACTTTATATAATAAATTTTGTTTTTAATTTGTTCATTTATTGATTTGTGCAGTTATTTTTTATAAAATAATTTTCACCCCCGAGAAGGGGCGGTATCCACCCTCAGGGTAAAGGCGCAAGGTGGTATTATGTCACCTTTGTTTCTTGACGTATCCTCTAACCACTAACCAATTTTCGTGAAAATCGATGAAGGTTCACCGAACTTGAAGGTAATCGTTGATTTTTACCTTCAGTGACTGCACTATACAAAATAAATTGCAATTTACTGATCTAAATGCGCGTAATTTGGAAGCTTATAAATTATTAAATGATATGTAGTCGCCAAATAATTAGTTTAACGCATTTTAAATACAACTTTCTCTTAAGCCGGGAAGATAGGGTGGTTTTCTTGCGAAGGGGTTGCAGCTCAATAATCGAAATGCCCTTGATTTAATAGTTTATTCTTAGAGTATATAAGCTATAGGAATTATATCCGCAATACGATATATTTTAAGTTTTCTCAGCATCTTTCTCTTAAGTTAAATCAATTAAAGGGTTGTTTGGGGGTGAAGGGGATGAGCTCAAAAATCGAAACTATATAATTTCAAGAGCTCATAAATAGCTCGTAATTCTGCCGCAAAAACCGATTCAATATTCCTATTTTTAAGTAGTGGGGGGGCTGACTCAGCCCCCCCTCCCCCACTAGGGTATTAAATTCCTGCTCAGTGGAACGAGCTCAAAATTTTTAGTTTGCGGAATATGAGAGCTCATAAATAGCTCATAAATCAAGGCTATTTGTTTTTTAATTTTTGCAAGTGGGGGGGGGGGGCAGCTCAACACGGGTCTTTTTATTTTAGTTAATGTACACAAATGTTAATGTAACGTGTAAAATGTATGTTAATGTAACAAAAATTATGGTCATAAATTAAATCACATATTCTGGGACCAAAAAGAGTACGATTGAACCTAACTTACCTAGTACAAATGTGCACACAAAAAAAGTTATAACTCTTTAAAGTTACAAAATGAAAATCGATTTTTTTTCAATATATCGAAAACTATTAGAGATTTTTTATTGAAAATGGACATGCGGCATTCTTATGGCAGGAGCATCTTAACAAAAAATAACAGGAAAATGGTACGTTCCAATTAAATTATTATTGTGGTACCATTAGTTAATCACAATGTTTTTAAAACTTTTTTGGCTCTTAATATTTTTTCGATAAGCCATTTTTTATCGAGATGCGGCTTCTTTTTAATATGTTTACATAAAAATTTTATGGGGGTTTTGTTCCTCTAAACCCCCCAAATGTTTGTGTACTATTAAACTTGTGTACAATTAAACTGTTATTGTAGCACCATTAGTTAAAAACGCTGTTTTTAAAACTTTTTTGCCTCTTCTTATTTTTGCGATAAGGCACCTATTATCGAGATGTTGCTTCTTTTTTCATATATGGTTCAAAGTATACCTAAAAATATAAGTTATAAATAAACTTTCAGATTATCAACAAGTCTCTATACCATATACAAATATGTGGTGGATTCGAAAAATATTCAAAATATCTCGATAAATACTAGCTTATCGAAAAAGTGCTAAGAGGTAAAAAAAGTTTTAGAAACATTGTGTTTAACCAATGGTACCACAATAATAATTTATTTGAAACGTACACAAAAGTTGGGGGGGGGGGGGGGGGGTATTAAGGAAACAAAACCCCATACAATTTTTATGGGGTGCACAAATTTCATTATAATTTATTTTTAAGATGGTTCCTGCCATAAGAATGCCAAATGTCTATTTTCAATAAAAAAATCTATGATAGTTTTCGATACATTGAGAAAAATCGATTTTTATTTTATAACTTCAAAGGCTATAACTTTTTTTGTGTGCACATTTGTACTAAGGTAAGTTAGGTTTAATCGAACTATTTTTGGTCCCAAAATATGTGGTTTCATTTATGAGCTGTATTTTTGTTACACCCTGTATATTTATAGGGTATTTCTTCAGTCTGACAGCATGGCGTAGCTTAGTACATAATAAGCGAGGCAATGGAGCAAGAAACCTACCAATTTTTTGCAATTGGATGGATCTCAATGAAACTTGTTGCATTCTATTCGTAAGAGCCTTAGGAAATTGTGTGAACTAAAGTGATGATGTCGAAATGAAAATGTCTTTACCGCATTTCTTCAGTCTGACAGCATGGCGTAGTTCATAATTGGCGAGGCAATGGAACAAGAAACCTACCATTTTTTTGAAACTTGCTTATTGAACAAGGAAAATGTTTACGGAAATGAGTTCAATATTATTACTCAGGAGGTTGTTGGGCTCGTTGAACACTAATATCATGTATGTATATACACCGTTCTTAGGCGTCAACGCCCTTCGGTAGGGATCTATGGGGGAGTATCACCGAGCCGCAAGCCCTTATCCCTTGCCGTACTGCTCCCTCATAGGTCGATCAGATGCCCGCATATTCCAGTCTAAGCGCCAGATTTATATTTAGAATTTTATACTGACGCGTTAGCCTTTTTGTTTTTCCGATGGCCTGGCTTGGGCTTGAACTCTCGTACCTCACAGCGAAGTGAAGTGCGGGTCAGCCGCTAGTCGCACTGAGCTATCCGATCGACACTAATATCATGACGGCGATAATCTTCGAGGCACTTGGTGCCCAGGATGAGCTTCTAGTGAAACTTTATGGAAATTCGATACAAAATGAGTGCAAACTCCTCACTCGAGGGGTGTTTGGGGTCGCCGATCATAAACATCCTGAGCGATAGTCTCTGTGCCACCTGATGCTCAGGATGGCCCTCGTTTCCTCGAGTTTTGTGGATATTCGATTCAAAATCGGTGCAAACTCGTTACTCGGAAATTTTTGGGATCGCCCAAAACGAGTATCATGAAGGCAATGGTCTCCGAGGCACCTGGTGCCTAGGAGGGAACTAGACTCTGGAGTTTTATGGACATAAGAGACAAAATCCCTTCGTCCGCTCTTTTTCCGACTTTCTTCTATATATCCGATTATTTATTCCTGGTACTCCCTCCTTTTCATTAGTTTTCTTGTCTCTGTTCTTATGTGTTTATATTTTTCAGTGTTGTTGTCCCACGGATTTTGGGAGCATGTCCCTTCTGGCCATGTTTCTTTACTTTATGGATTTCAGCAATCGTCATCGAACCATTTTTTTTTTGTAACCTAGTATTTCTATATTATTTTTGTCTATATATTTATGTCATTTATTTGATGACGCTAAATGCCATATGCCTATCTCTCAATACATATTGTACAAGTTTATGAGTAATAAACAATTTTTTTTATTTACAGATGTTTTAATAATAGCAAACGGAGTGGCAATGTTCGTAAGAGTTATGCAAAACTCAGATTCTTTGGAAGAAGGTGCCAAGTTGTTTTGTGCCTCATGGGATACCTATTTCTTTTTAATATGTAAGTCCTTTGAAATATAATAATATAATAGTAGTACTAGACTTAAGACTGTATATGTGAAATATGATATGATACACAGTTGCATGACCTGATGAGTGTTGCGAATAAACCTTTATCCCTATAGATGAAAAGGATCATTAACTGTATGCAGTAATTAGGGAACCATTGCCCTTGTTCCTAATGCAAGCAAAATCTACTACTCTAAGAACAATGCGGATACGTACCAGGAAGAGGAACGCATGAGCAGATATTAGGGAGTTTTTGTGCACACAAATACGTAAACGTAACGTATCTTTTTGACATATTCGCTTGCGCATTAATGGTTGAACTCCCGTATCTCGATACGTATTACCTAAAGCAGCGGTTCCCAACCTGGGGTACGCGTACCCCTTGGGGTACGCAACGACCTGGTTGGGGGTACGCCGAAAATATTTGGTAATGGCGGACTTTATGTGTTTGTCGTACGTTACGTGATAAATCATTACGTGATTTTATGTTCAGTTTACTTTCTACTTGCTTATTGTGCGTGTTAGTTTTTGACTGATTTGTAAACAATTTAACTGTAATCAAGAAGATGGAAAAGTGGTTAAAAACTGGATCGTTTAAAACAAATCAGACTGATACGGCAAGTCAGGTGCTTAGCAAGCCTAGTACGTCCCGGGACTCAGCAGCAGAACATTCTTCTTGTGTGAGTACCAGTGATAGTAAACCTCAGAAATCTAGTACTAGTACTGGAACTTCCTCAAAGAAACGAAAATATTCAAATGAGTACTTGAAATATGGCTTTTCGTTTACTGGAGAGGAGGAAAGTAAAAACCCACTATGTGTTGTTTGTGGAGAAGTTTTAGGTAATGGTAGCATGAAACCTTCCTTACTTTTGCGCCACCTTGAATCCAAACACGCCCAGCACAAAAATAAAGAAATTACCTATTTTGAACAACTTTCAAAAAATTATGGGAAAGATGGCGTGGTTTCTTCTTATTTCTCATCAGTTAATAGAGATAATGAAAATGCTATGGAAACCTCTTTCAAAATTAGCTACCATATTGCAAAAAGTGGTAAAAACCACACAATATGTGAGGATTTGATAGCCCCTTGTATAAAAGATGCTGTTCAGTGTATGTTTGGTCAGGACTTTGTTCGTAAGGTGAACTCCATCCCGCTGTCAAACAACACAGTTTCACGGCGAATTCAAGACATTTCTAAGTACATTGAAGAAAAAATGGTTCAGCAATTAAAAGACAGTGATTTCCATCCAAGTTGATGAAAGTACGGACATTGCTGCCCTAACAATCTTACTTGTTAATGCAAGGTATGCAAATCCCAACAAGGAGTTTGAAGAAAATCTGTTGCTGTGCCATGCATTAACTGAGAGTACTACAGGGGAAGATGTGTTCAATGTGATTTATAGCTACTTCTGTGAAAAAGAAATAGACTGGGGTAAATTGTGTGGTATATGCACTGACGGAGGAAAATCAATGTCTGGCATATATATCGGTCTTCAAGGGCGCGTAAAAGAAGTGGCTCCCCACGTAGCATGGAGCCATTGTTGCATCCACAGACAGAGTCTTGCAGCCAAAAAGTTGCCGTCTTCTTTGAATGATGTTCTCAATGAAGCAGTTAAAGTAGTCAACTTTGTTAAAGCCAATGCAACAAACTCCAGACTGTTCAAAGTGCTTTGTGAAGGTATGGGTGGCATTCACTCCACGTTGCTTTTGCACAAGGAAGTAAGGTGGCTATCTCGCGGGAAGGTTCTTACAATACTTTTTGAGCTCAGACATGAACTGCAAGTATTTTTTGAAGAGCATCCTTTTTATTTAGCCTCCAAGTTTCATGATAGTGACTGGCTTCAAAAGCTTGCTTATTTAGCTGACATTTTTTCTCAGATCAATAAACTCAACTTAGAGTTACAGAACAGCTCAATTACAGTATTCAAAGTTGCTGACAAAATTGAATCCATGCTGAAGAAAATTGATTTTTGGAAAACCTGTATTCAAAACAATCAAGCTGAAGTTTTTGGCACGCTTCATGATTTCTTGAGTGACAATAATCTGCCCATATCTGACAAAGTGAAACATCAAATAGTGACACATTTGACAAACCTGAAGGACTCTTTTAGAAAGTATTTTCCTAAACGAGGTGACGGAGAGAACTGGATTGCAGATCCTTTGAATGAAGAAAACGTCAAGACTGCTACATTGACCGTTCATGAGATGGAAAAGCTCCTAGAACTTTTAAGTGACTCCTCCTTGAAATCCGAGTTCAAGAAGAAACTCCTTGGACAATTCTGGGTGAGCATTAGGGATGAATATGGACCCTTAGCCACAAAAGCCCTTCTGGTTTTACTTCCTTTTACAAACACAGAACTAGTTGAGAGATCGTTCTCTTCCTATGATTTCATTAAGAATAAGTATAGGAATAAGCTAAATGCAAGTCCTGATTTAAGAGTGTATTTATCAACCTTTTATATTGATTTTAAAATATTATGTGCAACAAAACAGGCCCAAGGCTCACACTAAAACAGTTTTGACTTGTTTTAAGAATAATTTTGATTTCTTTTTTTTTCAATAAACTTATTTGCTAATTCTAGTAGATTTTTGTGATAAGAAATATTGTATTTACTTTGTTATTATTTTTTACAGTTGGTATTTAGAATTTACTAAGTTTACTAGAAACATATATATAGGCCTAATTTTGGAACAATAACTTTATTGTCAAATAAAAGATAAAAAAAACTCTTGCGTAAATATTTACTTTCCATGATTAATGTTCTTGCAACTTTTTTTTCTTGGGGGTACAATTTGAAATAAATTTATCTCAAGGGGTACGGCAGTGAAAAAAGGTTGGGAACCGCTGACCTAAAGTAACGCTCTGATAAGTACGTTGAGACGCATCTCTATCGAGACGAAAGTTACCGAATGCACAAGCGGATCTTACCCGATTACGGCGATTACTTACCAAATCAACATTTCATCAGAGTATCAGAGGATTGCCCGTGTATAAACATTTAAGGTTATATTCATTTAGTCTATTTGAGTAAAATTATTCTAGAATGTTTTTTATTGGAAATTGGAACTTCATAATTTAAAATTTCATTGTTTTTTAAGTTGTCTATTAATAAAGCAAAACAAGCAAATCTTGTATTTAAGAAATACAGTGATCACCACAATAACTAGACAAACAAATGACCTAATTTCAGTAAAAATTTCAAATAAATATGAACAAACTATTTACATTATCCTGGAATTCTGATGTAGGTACAATAATTTACAACTAAAAAGTAGGTATAAACAAAAATAAAAAATTTAAAACTAATGAAAAAGAATATTTTTATATTTAAATAGAAGCAATTAAAATCATACAATTTTATCATTCACCTTTACCTTTTTTTATATTTATATATTAATTGTATCTATATGGTGTAAACATTGTTTTATTTTTTTAATGTCAACGGAATTTAAAAATGACTACGTACGATTCTTACGGTACGTTAGTGCTTTACATATAGGGAGTTACGTTACATTACGTAGTTACAAAAACTCCCTATTGAACACCAGATAGATAGTGTACAGTATGGGTATAAACCCTTACATTATAATATTGTATACAATATCTTAAATCATATATGTTATCAAAAAGTGGGTCATGATGAGAGCAGTTATGTTTGGAATGTATGAATACCGAAAAAAAAAATGATCGTAGACAGGACAAATAATAAGCTACTGCACATACACTAAGTGGAAGTGGAAGTGAAAAGTGGACCCTCTCAACTGCTGATGAAAATCAACTGAGAATATTTAAGCGCAAAATACTAAGGAAGATATTTGGACCGACACACAGTGTGTCGATTAGAACAAGCTAGGTGGACAAAATTATTTTTCATCATATTTACATTTGTATCGAGCGATAATATAATTTGATAATAAAATAAATCCTTTTTATTAGTTAAAAACTGAATCAGAGAGGTCTAGAAGCCTAGAAAATAAACAAGCTGAAAATGCGAGCATTGTCATAACGAAAACTTTGTATATTTACGTATTTTAATTCATAATATGGAAAATTTCTATTATGAAAAGTAGGTTAGAATTAATAATTATGTTTTAATGTGCAATTATATCATTCTAATTTAAATGTTATGAACTATAAAGGTAGTTTACTCTTGATCGAAATTCATATTTTTTATATACCTCGTATAAAATTAATAAAATTTTATACAAGGTGTCCCAAAAGTAGTGGAACGGTCGAATATTTCGCGAACTAAACATCGGATCGAAAAACTGAAAAATACGTGTTCAATGATTTTCAAAAATCTATCCAATGACACTAAACATAAACCTCCACTACACCCCCTGGAGGTGGGGTGGGGGTAACTTTAAAATCTCAAATGGAAACACCTAGATTTTTTTGCAGATTTGGATTCGTTACGTAAAAGTAAGCAACTTTTATTCAAGACATTTTTTCTAACTGTGGATAGATGGCGCTATAATTGGGAAAAACGATTTATCCTGATACCATGGGTAAGTTATAGAAACGGTCTAATATCTCGAGAAATACACTTCCAAATGAGAAACCAAACAAATGTTTTTAATACTTTTCGAAAACCTATCGAATAACACTAAACATAACCCTCCAACCCACCCCCTGGAGGTGGGATGGGGGGATCTTTAAAATATTAAATAGCAACCCCCACTTTTTATTGCAGATTCGGATTTGTCATGAAAAACTAAGCAACATTTATTCGAAACATTTTTTAGGATTATTGATAGATGGCGCTTTAATTCGAAAATACGATGTATTAGCGCCATCTATCAGCATTTTTAAAAAATGTTTCAAATAAATGTTGCTTAATTTTTCATGACGAATTCGAATCTACAATAAAAAGTGGGGGTTGCTATTTAAGATTTTAAAGTTACCCGCCACCCCACCTCCAGGGGGTGGGTTGGAGGGTCATGTTTAGTGTTTGTCGATAGGTTTTCGAAAAATATTAAAAGCCTGCTTTTTGTTTTCTTATTTGGAAGTGTATTTCTTGAGATATTAGACCGTTTCTATAATTTACCTATGGTATCAGGATAAATGGTTTTTCCCAATTATAGCGCCATCTATCCACAGTTCGAAAAAATGTCTTGAATAAAAGTTGCTTACTTTTACGTAACGAATGCAAATCTGCAAGAAAAACTAGGGGTTTCCATTTAAGATTTTAAAGTTACCCCCCACCCCACCTCCAGGGGGTGTAGTGGGAGTTGGTGTTTGGTGTCATTGGATAGATTTTTGAAAATGATTGAACACGTATTTTTCAGTTTTTCCATCCGATGTTTAGTTCGCGAAATATTCGACCGTTCCCCTACTTTTGGGACACCCTATAATATGATGGTTGCATCATAAATCTTAGAACATGAAGAGCTTTTTATGAAGAATAACTTTTTATTTGTCAAATTAAAAATAAAAGAGTTATAAATGAAAATGTTCTTGGAATCCATAATTTGAGAAAAATCTTCAAATATTTTTTCCATTAGAAGGATGTAAACAGACACAATACTGGCTAGTGATTTTAGTCAATAATTTTGCCAATTCGACAAAAAAATAATTTCTAAATAGTTAATAATTATTACTAAATAATTAGTTATTTTGCCAATTTTGGCAAAATTCTCAAAAATAAAAAAATTACCTTCTACAATCACTAGCCAGTTGTGTCGAGTTTAGGAAACGACTAGGTATACATAATATTATATTTATTTTATAGCAAATGGAACAGTCCATTTATCAAAAAGGGGAGGCCGTATTTATACTGGTATAAACGTTTTTAAAACTGTTAATAAATTATGGCTTTTAAAATATTTATACTCAAATTGTATTTTTGAACATCTTATTTATTTTATATAATAATTAAATTCACTATCAAATGTCATTGATGGTTTATTAATACTTAATTTAAAATTTAGTTTGACATTCACGAAGTGTCAAACTCAAATGTAAATAGCCTATGCTTGGCAAATCGAGATTTAAAAAAAAGTAGCCTACTTCCTAATCAACCATTTGAGCTGACGTTTAGTGCGTCTGTAGGAGATAACCGGATTGTGATGTCACATTTTAGACTTTGAGGTCAATTATCTCGAAGACGGTTAGATATATCGAAATGCCGTTTTCAGATTTGGATTCAGAAGGCAAAACTACATAAGAATCCATCGATATACCTGCTCTAAGTATTGCAGGAGCGGCGACGCAATAACACACAGACTTTTGCAAATTTATAAACGAAAAGTTTTCGTTGATAAAAAAAGAATGTATGTGTACTTTGTACGCACGTAAGAAGTCATACTTCTATTATAATATAATCTAACTTCATATTATGATTTCAACGAAATCAATATACCTATCTACTTTAAACAGTTTTTTTGTATTGTATTTAAATATTAAACTAATTTTAAAAAGAACAAAAAGAATACCAAAAAAAATACTTTGTCCGAAATTGAACAGGGGACCTCTCGATTCCTAGGCGAACGCTCTACCGATCAGCTACCACCGTTTTTGTATTCAGTCGATCATTTCTCGGACATAATTACAATCACGGTGACAGATACATTAATTGAAAATAAACATTTTCAATATATTAGGAGGAAGACAAATCCACAGACATAAAAATTAAAATAACTATATTTACTAAAAACACTAATAATATATTCTTTTCACGCACACCTTATTTGCGCTACATAACTTAAAAGATGTAGCGACTAATACCATACTGTCGGTGTGCGCATGCGCCAGGGAATGTAAAAATTCACCCTCCTGCCTAAAGAAGTATAACTTCAAAAATTAAAAACAACAGTTTTTCTATATTTAATACATTACAAATACATAAAAAACACGTCCCATCAGAATCTGCTCAGCGGGGTAAAGTTCCAACGAGAATGGTTCCCTTCGTACTCCAATCAGAGTAAACATGTAAATCAAAAATGAATAACCATTTTCAATTTCGTTGCAATACGAAACTACAGCCGCATCATTATTCCAGTTCAATCAGAGAGTAAAGCAGCACCTCTACCGGTTTCGAAACTTATTAGTCTCTCATCAGGAGGCACATCTGCTGCTCTCTCTGACCCAACTAGGACAAACCCCGGCGTGCAGTCACGGATTGCAACGAACGAAGTGACAGGGATGCCCTAGCGGCAACTGCTAGCAAAAAACTAAGTTTTCAATCTAATAGCACATAAAACAACATCCAAAAATGTCACGCTACATCCGACCAGATTGAAAACAATGGGAACCTTCTCTGGTAACACCTCCGAGGCTTCTACAATTTGCAAGCCATAACGGATGCTGAGACTAAGGAAGATGAGGGAATTTTACAATTTATAATTCACGTCCCATGAAAATGGTTATTCATTTTTGACAAATACATAAATATATAAATAAATATTCGTCTGATTTTGAAGTAGATTTGACAGAAGTTGAGACTCTACTGTAGGAGCTATAATCAACTTTAAAACCTCTGGGTACAATTGACCAGCTTTTTTGTTTAGAATTTCTCTGAGGCTATTTATCAGTGGTTCAGATGTTATGATCAACATTGAAAGTAAATCTGTAGTCGTGGCAATACGTGAACAGTCCCTGGTGTTTTGTTCCCGGAACTTGCGGCAATCTTTGTTCCTTGCTTCTTGAGCTTCTTTTGAAAGCCGTCCAAGTGGAACTAATGCTCATTTGATTACTTCCATACTATGTATAAGTATTTTATGTACAGTAAATTTTCAAATCTCAAAAAAAAATGTTGTGCTCGAGTGTTTTGGTTATAATAAGTCTTATTATCAGTGGAAAAGATGCAGACATTGCATAGAGCAAATTTAGCCCTGGTACAAAAGGGTCCAAGTCATTGCCATCATTTGAGTTTCAGTTTCAAAACGAAGGAAATTCATTCGTTCATCATACAAAGTTTTTTAATATTGTTTGTTTATCAGATACATTATTTAAATTAGAAAAAATTAGCACAAATGTTATCCATCTTCAACGATTAATCTGTATAAATTAAGGAAAACTTAAATTTCGTGTGAAAAAATGATGAACGGAACTCAACTGATTTATTATATTACAATAGAAATACGTACCTTTGGACGCTATTATTAAAAAAAGAAAAGAATGATGTGCAAGCGTGTGCAGGTTATAATAAGTATTATTATTAACGGGAAAGGTGCAGCTATGATATATTGAAAATTTATCCCGGGTACAAAAGGGTACAAGTAATTGCCACCTTTCCAAAGTTTCAAAACGAAGAAAATTTCCTTCATTCATCATAAACACTTTTTTTGATATTGTTTGATTATTGGATATATTTATTGGATTAGAAAAAATGAGCACTTACCAGCATAAATATTAGCTAGCCATCTTCAACAGTTGGTCTTTAAAAATATAGGAAACCGTTAATTTCGTGTGATTGAAATGATGTACCGAATTCAACTAATTTATTCTATTACAATGAGAATACGTACTTTTGGGCTCTATTACTCAACGATAGAGTAAAGATAGTGATGATGATATCCAACCTCCGATTAGGAGACGGCACTTGAAGAAGAAGACTCAACGATGGGATGTGTTACATAAACAAATATTAGAGTAGCATGTTTTGGGGTATTGTTTACAATATTCAAATAATAATTCTTTTAATTTTGAATATGACTTTTGTTTACCTAGCTGGGCTCATCGACACACTGTGCGACACATTGCAGCGATGGTTCGTGGAGAATTAAAATGAACCACGAGCTGGATGAATTAATGCAGAGCGCAGATATTGTTAGATTTGTAAAGTCACAAAGACTAAACTGGCTTGGTCACTTACAAAGAATGCCGGATAATCGAGCTGTAAAAGTAATCCAGAGATGGAAGACCCAAGAAAATAGAACAAAAGGAAGGCCCCGTAAAAGATGGATAGGCGACGTAGAGGGGGATCTTAAAACCATGAACATCAGGCAATGGCGCAGGAAAGTATTCGACAGGGCAGAATGGAAGAACATTGTTAAGCAGGCAAAGACTCACAAATGGTTGTAGCGCCATTAGACGAAGACATACACCAAGTGGCTAATTTGGTATGAGTATACCAAATACCTACATGAAGGCAGCTATTCTTTACGTCAAGATATAAGAAATTTGGCCTGGCACTGGTGGGATGTCCCTACCAATTTAGTATCATAATAACAAACAACAAACCCTCCAGGAGCGGATTCGCTAAAATTAAGGGGAAAGGAACAAATGCAAAATTTTGACGCCTGTCAAAATTTTCAATGTGTTTTAAATGTAATCATTTTTTTTTTCGAATCCTGAGAAAACTAATATGTAAGTATTTTTGAAAAATTTAAACGCAGAATGAAAAATTACTTTATTACCGAGAGCAGAAAGTCCCTTGGAATGAATTAAAAGTTTTTTTTGAATGAGATATTTGAAATTAAAAATTACACTTAATTTTCTCTTAGTTTTTCACCCCTGTAACTAATTAAAATAAACATAGAAGTTTTCAGGGACTTTCGGCCCTCGGTAATAACGTAACGGCTTAAAGCCGAAAGTTCGTACCCATCCCCTTAACAAAAAAAAATCAAGTCTTCAAGTAGATATAATATTTTAATGGAGTTGGAATAATAAATATAAATTTAAATATCATATCATTATATTTATTACGTATTTATATCTATGTAGTTATAGGTATATTATTATGTACAATGAAATAAGAGAAATGAACAAATTAAAGAAATTAAGGAAATTAATGATAATAACAATAAAAGATTAAAAGAGTTTTAGCAAAAATCAGAATTAAAAAGATAACATAATAAAAAATAACAGAAAATAACATAGAAAAATAAAATTTGAAGTTTAGACGGAAAAAAATAAATACAAATTACAACTCTATGTCACTATCGCTGTCATCTTCACTAGAATCGTTATCTAATGTTATAATAATTATTGGTTTAATATGTGAGGTTAATGTTCTGTAATGATCTTCCGTTTTTATAACATGTGAAACACAATTTTGCCACAGTGTTGGGGAAATCTTTTTTATTTCTTCTACAACATGTGACACCGATTCGCACTAAATTTGGGACAGCAGTTGTTTCGCCGTAAACTTTCCTTAAGTTGGCTCCAGATTAATTCAATGAGGTTGAAGACACAGTAGTAAGGAGGTAATCGCAATACATTATGACCATCACGTTTGGCTAATTCGTCTATAACAAATTGTTTCTCAAACACTTTTGTGTGAAGAACTTCCAACATTTCTTTTTTTGTATATTTATGTTTCTTCAAAGTACAAATCATTGTCATACAAAAAATCAGATATCTGTTTTTTTGTCGAACCTACACCGGGGATTTTTCTAATTTGTTCGCTGTGATACGTTGCGTTCTCCATTACAATGACACTTTTTGGAGGCAAATTTGGCAACACCTTCTTTTCAAACCATTCCTTAAACAAGCTACTCGTCATATTTTCATGGTAGTCCAGCTTTGAATCTTTAATGTTTTTTGCCGATAGTAAAAAACTTTCCCCTCCAAGCCAGCCATTTTTGGATCTAATGTTCAGAATAATTATTCGCTGACCTCTATTAATTGGATAATTGGGTGCACATTTACTAGAATCGTCTGTCCAACCTTTTTGAGCAGTATCGTGGGTATCGAACCATGTTTCATCTAGATAAAATATCGGTCTTCCTTCATCTTTAAATTTAGATATAGCATCCAAGTATTCATTTCTCCATTTAATTAGACGAGGAGAATCCATTATTGCTGATCGCTTATTAATTTTCTTGTATCGAAAACCAATGTGATTCAAAAATCTTGATAAAGTTGAAGGCGAATACGTAATGGAATAGTCTTTAACAAGTTGATCGTAGATCATACTAAGCGTTGGAACTAGGTTCTTTGAACAGAAATTGTAAATTGCTCTTCTAATTACCTCAGCGTCTGTTTCATTTACTGCTTTATGTGTAGAAAAGTCACTCCGCTTTTTACGAGGTTGAATTCTATGCGTAACAATTTTCCACACTGTTGTATATGGCATCCTTGACAGTCGAGATGTTGTCTTGATGAGGAATTTACCGTCTTCTGGATTTGGATTGTGTTTCACAGTTTGATAAACATTCCTAATAATTTCTTTGGCATCATTACACGTGTTTTACACTTAGCACTAGCTTCACCGACTTCAGACATTTTACTTGAATACTCGCGATCTAACCTTCTATCTAAATGCAAGAAAATAACTGCCTGAATGTGCAAATGTCAAACTTAAATATGTTTGCCCCCCTTTCATAATGTTCCATAATGTATGTTTTCTGGATAAATAAATGATACTTAATTTTACCTAAATACCTATAAGCACGAGAATTATGTGTAAAGCTATAGAATAATAATTAGAGGTATATCTTATCTTTAACTAATGCTCTTTCTAATGATTCTTTAATTTTTTTATTTAAAGATAGAAAGCTGCATTATCGGAAGTCCATTTTGTTTAAAGTGAAAACGATATAAAACACATTATAATCTAACTCCATAAAATTCACGTAATGAGCGCATTGGACATAAAAATTGTTTGTGATCGTTTGTAATTGATTCCAAGCAAGTTAATTTCAGATGACTAAACGAATTCGTCTACAGTAAACAAAATTTTTAATACATTGTCTAGAAATTTTAATTTTAATAATTTATTTGCATTGATAGGTAACGAGTCAGTTCTGTAAATAATATAAAGTACGGCCCTAGTAGATGTTCCAAAACTATTGCCACCCGTCGCAAAGACAATTGAGGGATTAGTAACGTCAACTATTTATTATGATACTAAATCGGTAGGGACATCCCACCAGCGTCAGATCAAATTTCTTATATCGTGACGAAAAGAATACATCATGTGGCACATGATCGCAGCCAATAACAAGCTAACAATATTTAGTGTCACCACGCCGTGACAAGTGCTTTAATGAGGAGTAGGACTTTGAAATAGAAAAAATATGTGAAGTATTTCTTAATATTGATCTGAATGTTTAATGTGGAGTCAAGGTTGATTATGAAAGCGTTGCTGATAAAAATATTAATTGTACACAAGTAATTTAATAGAAAAGATATTTTAAGAATTTCTGTTGAGAGAATTCTTAAGTTCTTTTCTGTCTCTTTCTTAACATCATTGTTAATATTATTCAGTTGAACTTAATGTATGAACTGCTAGCGGTTGCAAACACAACTATTATTTGTGGGTTAGTCAGTTAGAGAATGAAATTTAATTTGTAAGTCATGTTAATAATGTCACTGTTTGTAGTGTTTTTAATGGAAGCCCTATTGCGAATAATCGGACTAGGATGGGCGGAATACATATCATCCGGATGGAACATCTTCGACCTATCAGTGACACTTTCTGCTTTAATTGGGGCATTTTTACTATCCATGTTACCGAACCTTACGGCAGTAGTCATATTAAGACCTTTGAGGTGAGTAATTCTATAAATTAGTACTGATAAGTAAAAAGATCCTAAGGCAAAAAATATCTATTATGGCCCAGTTTTCTAGTACGTTAAAAGAATCGATAAAAATTCATAGAAATCGACTGATTTTCATCTCTATTTTAATACTTCAAAAAATTATTTTAAGATTATTTTAAGTACTAAAGTCAAAATCGATGTTTTTTGACTTACGACCTTTTTACTTATCAGTACAGAAATTGTCACACAATTCAAGAACTATTTATTATCTTAACTTTGGCTTGTTTCAGGTTATTACGATTGTTTAAGTTGAAAAAGAGGTATCGAGATATTTTCGGCACATTGGTCCTTCTGAGTCCATTGATGTGGTCTACTGGGATAGTTATGATGGTCATGTATTACTTCTTCGCTATAATAGGAATGGAGCTGTTTTCGTCGTATAATTTGAAAAACTGTTGCGAGTAAGTAATCTTATCACCTTGGCTGCGTTTATTGGAGATATTGAGTGCGTTACGAGGCATATATGTCCCGTATACCCCATTTGACACCGTGCGTTGACACAGTCGACGCACCCAACCGTTAATGTAACACGAGGTCTGTTTGTCCCGTAACGCAGCCAGGGTGCTCATTAAATAAACATAGGCGGTTGCGTTTCGATTCAATTTGAGTCTCTTACCATCCTCTGACACGTGTTTCTAGGTGTACCCGTCATCAAAGAGGCTTGTAAGAAGACTGAACTGAATTCAAACGCATCGACTGGTTATATTGAAATATTATACCAACGCAGACCTTTAGCGACCTCTAAGGAAACAGATGAAATGAGTGCCGATAACGATTAAAGTAAACTGTACAACCCAGGCTTAATAGCCATCTTCTTCTTCTGCTTTATTCATGTCCTTTCAGAACGTTAATTACCATCATAGCTATCTTAATTTTATTCACTGCCACCCTAAATAGCATGCTCGCAAGGTATTCAACCATGAGGTTCTTCTTCGTCCTGGACTGCGTTTGCCTGCTATTTTTCCTTGCATGATATTTTGTAGCAACCTATATTTGGGACCTCTCATTACATGTCCGAAGTACTCCAGCTTTCTCTGCTTGATGCTTTTTATGATCTCAGTAGTCTTGCTGAGACGTTCTAGTATTGTGGAGTTTCGAATCTTCTCCACCCAGGAAACTTTTAAATTCTTCTATAGCACCACATTTCGAAAGCCTCAAGGCGATTTAGATCGGTTTTATTCACAGTCCAGGACTCGACACCGTAAAAGTAAGACCGAGAACACGTAGCAGCGAAGTAGGCGGATCCTCAATGCCAATTTTAGATCTCTGTTATATAACGCCTTGGACATCCTTTAGCGGCTTTAGCCTGCTCTATCCTAGATCTAATTTCGCCGTGACTTTCTGCGTTACAATTTAGTTGCTGTCCAAGGTAAACGATTTTATCAACTTGCTCAAGTTTGGTATTATTTACATATATAGACGGTTTTATACGCTGCTGTTTACTTATTACGAGTGTTTCGGTTTTCCGTATGTTTAAATCCAGATCTGCCTCCCTACAACTCTCAACGACACTATCAAGTAGTGTTTGCAGATCTTCTTGAGTAGAGGCTAAGAGTACTGTATCGTCCGCATATCGCAAATTATTGATGACCACCGTTCACAAGTATTCCTTCTTGTTTTTCAGAAAGTGCTTTTCTGAAAATGCTTTCGGAGTAAACGTTAAAAAGCAGGGGTGACAAGAGGCATCCCTGCCGTACTCCTCTTTTAATATTAAGAGCCTGTGATTCCACACCATCTACTAAAACTGATGTTGTTTGACTCCAATATAAATTTAATAGCCATCGGGCGAAGCTAAAAATCTGTTCCACTAACGCATCAACAGTTTACCCATCGAAACCGCTATCATTTTGTACTCTTCGTAGAGTACAATCTGAAACAAAATAAACATAGATGGTTGAGTTTCGATTCGAGTTTCTTACCATCCTTTGACACGTGTTTCTAGGTTTACCCGTCATTAGAGAGGCTCGTGAAGATTCTATTCTCTAATTCTTAATCAATTTATAAAGGTCAAAAATATCTTGCTACTTTTTTCCACTCTTATACTTTAATATATCATTTACAATTTCAATACTTGTATCCTAATGGGCTTCATTACGATACAGATTTTTAATCAATAGAATCGGGAGATAACGTTCTGTACGAAAGTGGCACATGCGCAATGTGCAATATTAAGTCAAATACATGCGCTTTGACAGTTCACAATAGTCAAACCAACTGACAAATTTCAAGATTAAACCCTTTTAATCAAATTTCTGAAGACGATAGGAATATCGAAAATTTAATCTCAAATTCATTTTAATAATTATTGTAATTTGTCTGCTGTCGGAAAGCGAAACCGGTCGTCGGAAGTTACCATAAATGATTGAGAGTACGTTTGTCTTTTACTTCATTCAATTATTGTAATATTCAAAATACAATTAACAACAAAATAATTAATTTAACCATGTAACTACTTAATTTGTTTGTGTTAAAATAAATAAATTTGAATGTAGTTTTTGTTGTTGTGAATGACCATAAAAAAATCATGATTAGTGAAAAGTCAACGAATTATTTATTTAGAATATGACACAAATTAAGAAAATCGTTATAAATTACAAACTTTAAATAAGTTATGGTTTTCAGATTTTTTCTTTTGTCTTTCTTTTTCTTTTCATTAATTTGGGATATTAGACTGTGTGACAGAAATTGATGTTCGGGGGTCGATTAAAGCATTTAGATGAAACAGGTAGACCTCGGATACATATTTTTGTATTATTCATATTTTCCTATTTTTACAATTTAATTATGATTTTCTTCATATTTATCATATTTTGCACATTTTTGAACACTGAAATAAACTTTATTTGTCCTTTTAGGAACAGCACCGTGGAAGACTTTTACAAATCCAACGGGACATCTAGCGGCATCGGCTACTACTATCTAAACAACTTCTCGAACCTCCTGACTTCAGGCGTCACCTTGTTCGAACTGACAGTGGTCAACAACTGGTTCATCGTCATGGACGCCTATGCTTTTCAATCGAAAAATAAGTTTTCGCGATTGTACTTCATGATGTTTTATTTGTTTACGATGGTTGTGTTGACGATAGTTGTAGCTTCTGTTTTGGAAGCGTTCAGATTTAGGATCCAGTACAAGCAACAGACTTCAAAGAAAGATGGTGAGTGTCCTTAATAAATGAATATTAGGTAAACAAGGTTGGAAGTGTAACAAATGGACATACAACAAGTACATTTTGCAACGCTGAAAAATATGTTGTTGCATCGGTTCCTGTGATTAATTACTTAACTTAATGGCGTTGCCGATTTATAATATGCTCACTGTCTGTCCAATTTGAAAAATAGACATTTATTTATCTGTTAAATTCAAGTTCCCACTGATTTTGCAACAATTTCTCTCTATCTATAAGTGTTTCCTACAAGTACATAGCGACGTCAATCCTTAGTAATTATTACATTTTCTCCTATCTCCTTTTTGA
The DNA here is from genome assembly GCF_917563875.1 of Diabrotica virgifera virgifera. NCBI lineage: Eukaryota > Metazoa > Arthropoda > Insecta > Coleoptera > Chrysomelidae > Diabrotica > Diabrotica virgifera. The sequence continues at coordinate 7,014,678 of NC_065449.1, read as the reverse complement.
TGGGCTCTATTAGTGACATATTCCAATCTTCCGGGATGTCTTCATTTTTCCATATTTTATACTATTCGCTGTTATTCTATCCACTCCAGGACTTCTCAATACTTCAACATTTTTATTGCTTCTTCTCGCTCTTCCTCGTTTATTGAGTTTTCTATGTCATCTGTTAATATGTTATTTTGTTTTTTCATTAATATCGTCTTTGTTTATATCCGTTAATAGTTCTTCAAAGTGTTGTTTTCATCTTTTAACTATTTATTTTGTTTGTGTTATTAATTCTCCATTTTTATCTTTAATGCTGTATATTTCATTTAGTCCAGAAAGCCACTGCACATCCGCTAGGAAAAATATTCTAATTCGGATTTTTTGCACAATCTTACTCAAAAAGGACCCATTTTAACAAATTTGCATGTTGCCAGGACCAAAAGTTGGTCAAAAATTTTTAAACGTTTTTTTTTTGTTTTTTCCTAAAATTATTTTTTTGCATGGAACAAAATTTTTTTAGGTTTTTTGGATCATTCCAAACAGAAAAGGTCTTTAGTGACATTTATCTAAAGTTGATAGTTTTTGACATATAAGCGATTAAAAATGAAAAATTGCGAAATCGGCCATTTTTAACCCTCAAAAACTATGTGAAAAACTAAAAATTTGAATGTTGCCAAGGTAGATGGATATTCTTTAAACATCGATTGATGAAATCATGAAGAGTTTTTTGCAATACAATAGTCAAAACTCCTTTGTTTTTTAATTGCTAATCAAGCGAGCGCGACACTATTTTCCACCGTTGCATGTGTATGCAGTATGGTGCAAAATGAAAGGAATAAATTCGTTATTTCGTAAACCGGCGACTTTAAGGAAAAATACCGAAACAGGTCGATTTTTATTTTTAAGTTATGATATTGTGACATATATGGTATACTAGTGACGTCATCCGTCTGGGCGTGATGACGTAATCGATGATTTTTTTAAATGAGAATACCGGTCATGTGCTGGCTCATCTGAAAGGTTCTTTAATTCTCTATTCAGTAATATAAACATGTACATAATTATTTATACAGGGTGTCCAAAAAATTTTTATTAAATTAAATCATTCGGCAAATTGACAAAAAAAATTAAATTATTGGACACCCTGTATAAATAATTATCTAAATGTTTATATTACTGAATAGAGAATTGAAGAATCTTTCAAGTGAGCTAGCACACGACCCCTATTCTCATTTAAAAAAATCATCGACTACGTCATCACGCCCAGATGGATGACGTCACTAGTATACCATATATGTCACAATATCATAACTTAAAAATAAAAATCGACCTGTTTCGGGATTTTTCCTTAAAGTCGCCGGTTTACGAAATAACGAATTTATTCCTTTCATTTACACCATACTGCATACACATGCAACGGTGGAAAATAGTGTCGCGCACGCTTGATTAGCAATTAAAAAACAAAGGAGTTTTGAATATTGTATTGCAAAAAACTCTTCGGGATTTCATCAATTGATGTTTAAAGAATATCTGCCTACCTTGGCAACATTCAAATTTTCAGTTTTTCACATAGTTTTTGAGGGTTAAAAATGGCCGATTTCGCAATTTTTCAATTTTTAATCGCTTATATGTCAAAAACTATCAACTTTAGAGAAAAGTCACTAAAGACCTTTTCTGTTTGGAATGATCCAAAAAACTTAAAAAAAATTTGTTTCATGCAAAAAAAATAATTTTAGGAAGAAAACAAAAAAAATACTTTTAAAAAAATTTTGACCAACTTTTGGTCCTGGCAACATGCAAAGTTAAAAGGGGTCCTATTTGAGTAAGATTGTGCAAAAAATTCGAATTAGAATATTTTTCCTAGCGGATGCGCAGTGGCTTTCTGGACTAATTTTCTTTTGTGTTATTAGCGTGCTAAATAGTAGCTACAGATAAATGTGAAATGTGTTATATCCTGAATCGGCTAGAAAAGGTATTATATAGCTCGTTATTTTTTTTTTAAATTCGATGTAAACTTTTGTTATCTTCAAGTCGTAGTTGCATGCAGATATTGCACCCAAATCTGCTAGTAAATATTATAATATGGATTATAGAATGAGATTATAAAAATTAAATTATAATCAATCATTGACTTCACTCATCAATCATATCTCAAAAAAGGATTCGATTTAAGCTCTTATTTTTGTATCGATATATATATATATATATATATATATATATATATATATATATATATATACATATTTTTTAATAATACCTTAATAATTTCTGCTTTTTTTAGAGGAACTTATGTTGCACGAAGAAGTGATTGTGGACTGGAATTCACTGCAATCACAGGTTCAAGAAGTAAGACTTCTAGAGTCACTTCAAACGGACTTCGTTGTGGGGGTAAGTAATTTTTGTAACTGTGTTTTTAAGAAACATCTTTAAAGCCCACAAAAAATCATATGTCCATTGTTTCTAAGGGTTTTTGTGGGGTTAATAATATTTTTTGAGGTCGATACCACTTGAATCAATGCGTCTCCAATTAATATGAAAAAATATATAAAAAAGAAGCATCGTTTATGTTAAAAACGTGCTTTTTAATAGTTATTCTGGGGTTTTTATCGGATTTACTTAACTTGTTTTAACCTTTAACTTCAGATAGATAAGAGATTTCTGAAAACTCCCGAAAACTGGTCTTTCTTTCAAAAAAAGTTAAAAAAATATTTGAAAACCGGGTTTTTCGTATAAGGTGAGGCTGTATAGTATTTCTCCATTGCTAGAAAATACATCATCTCATGTTTATCAAGAATATACTTTGAGACGTGCCATTTGATGGCACATAAAGGCAAGGAACACCCTATATCTTATTTTATATTCGAAATCCTGTTAACTTCTCCATCACAAAAATATAAAGGTTTGTTATGATATACATGGTATTGTTATACAAAGTTATAACCAATTTTATATGAAAATCGTAACAAGTTCAACTCCCTGTATAAATAAAAATAAGCAAAACAACAATGGTTTATTAATGCCATATTTTTTTATTTATTGTCAAAATTTTTAAGAATTATTGATATTGCTAATTTTCTTTATATTAAATACAGGGTGAGTCAAAACGCAAGTACATTATTTTCTGAGTAATGTTAAATGGAACACCTTGTATTTTATATCATTATTGAGAAGTAACATTAGCGTACTTTAATTTTTATATAACATTTCCTATGCCCAAATTTATTAGTTTTCGAGATTTTTTCATTTTTCAGAGCAAATTATTTTAGGTGTTTAAATTTATCTAAATTTTAAGTAAGCCATGACTGAATTGACAATTGAAGATTACCGATTATCATTCCGGTAATCAATGTAACACTGTAGCAAATAAACAAATAAAAATAATTTATTAGTAATACATTTTACAAAGAAAAACACAACCACAACATGCAACATTTTTCAAACAATTAAAAACTATCTTTTTATGTAAATGCAACAAATAAACAAAGAAAATTAGTAATAAATTTTACAAAAAAAACACACAAACACAAAATACAATATTTTGTGAAGACAATTAAACACTACTTTTGTATGTAAATGTAACAATGTAACAAATAAAGAACGAAACATAATTTATCAGTAATACATTTTGCAAAAAAACATGTTTGAGAAAATTAGAAGCTACTTTTAATAAAATATTTTTAATATTTAATTACATAAGGGGTTCAAAATTGTCTCCCAACACATTTATGTACGCCTAAAAACGATCATTGAATGAGCTACTTACTCTACGGAGCATTTGTAAATTAACACATCGAAATACACTTTGTATTCTATTTTTCATCTCATCCCTTGTTGTTGAAGGTATTTTATAAACCTCATTATTAACGTAACCCCAAAAAAATCAGTCCAGTTTATTAAATTCTGGTGATTTGGGTGGCCACGCTACTGGTCCATTGAAAAATGAAAATATCTCTAAAACTAATAAATTTAGACATAGGGAATGTTATCTAAAAATTAAAGGACGGTAATGGTACTTTTCAATAGTGATATAAAATATAGGGTGTTCCATTTAAAATTACTGAGAAAATAATGTACTTGCGTTTTGACTCACCCTGTATTTGATATAAAGAAAATTAGCAATATCGACCATTCTTGAAAATTTTGACAATACGTTAAAAAATATGGCATTAATAAACCATTGTTGTTTTGCTTATTTTTATTTATACAGGGAGTTGAACTTGTTACGATTTTCATATAAAATTGGTTATAACTTTGTAAATACCCTGTATAACATTACAAACCTTTATATTTTTGTGATGGAGAAGTTAACAGGATTTCGAATATAAAATAAAATATAGGGTGTTCCATTTAAAAAACATAAGTTTGATCTGCCACTGTGTTATCGAACACCCTGTAACATTCTAACTAATTGTGTAATGTGAAGCTCAAAGGTGGCTAAAATTTTTGTTATTAACTTTTATTGCTATCTATTACTATAGCGGAGCTATTGAGTTTTATTCTACTAATCAATCACCCTGTATAAAAAGTCCTTGATTTAATCTGTTTTATAATCTATGAAATGGAGAATAACCCATAAAACCAGTGTTTCGGGTTTTTGGAGGTAAAAACTTACCTTACTGAAAAATATGGAAAAAATCATAAATATATTTATGATAATGTACATACCTATCAAAAGGGGGGAATGGGTGGCAGGCTAAAATGGCGCTGTCTTATTTTTTAATCACATAGAACATAAAAAAAATGAAAAAATTGAATTCTGGGAGTGGGGGCATTTTGCCTATCTTTACGGTACTCTTACATACTTTGTAAAAATTTAACCAATTCTCTTTTTTTCAGGGTGTAGTATCGTACATTGGTAGACGAAGACGAACAAGAGAGGTCCTTCAACACCACATGTACGACATAGAAATAAAGCAATGGCTAGAAGAAGCGGAACAGAACGAAAGGGATGACATCAATCTGATTATCGAAGAAGCGCAAATGAACGCCAGGCTTATCTCCGCTTAATTGTGATTTTTTAGAGTGATTGATGCTATTTCAAAAGATACTAATTTTGAAAAGTAAGACATCGGTATTAGTATTAACGTAATTTTAGATACATGTCCTCTTCGAATGCTAATTTGGAATTTATAAAGCATATATACGGAGGCAATGAGAAAATTCTCGGTCTATTGGCGAACAATTAAGTTTTTATCAAAAAAAGTACTTTTGTCTCACTTAAGTCGACATACAATGGGATCAACAGTGACAAATTTAACATATTTACTGGAGTAAGACAGGGATACGTGCTTTCTCCGTTTCTTTTGAACAGAGCAGTAGATTATGTTCTCTCCAAACTAAACTCCGACGCAAGAGGTATAAAATGGACGTTAACCACACGCCTAAGCGATCTAGAATACGCCAATGATATCTGCCTCTTAGGAAAAAAGGTTCCAAGATGTAGCTGAGTAACTGGAAACACTTTCCACTGAAGCCACTAAAATAGGTTTGAAAATCAATATTAGTAAAACCAAATCTGTGAGAATAAATGCAAGAAACAACATACTATTTACTATTAACAACATGCAGATTGGAAATGCGGAAAATTTTATGTATCTTGGAAGTGTCATAACAGAAAGCGTTGGTGTAGAAGACGATATTCGTATGAGGATACGAAAATCTTAACAAGCATTCAGGATGCTCAACCCTGTTTGAAGTAGTTAGTTTGAAGGTCTGGCCAGTATACTACGAAGACAAAGATCTAAATATTTCACTCAAATGTCATGTCTGCTCTACTCTACGGATAGGCTATTGATTATGTTCAAAATAAGAGAGCTAAAAGGAGCTACAACGTTAACGGGATTTTATTGTCTCATAGTCAATGGACCTCTAAATTTGAAAAAATCGAGGAGTGCTACCATTTAAATGGGTGCGTTTTTGAGAAATGGGTGAATGGCAGCTATGTACGCCGTTGCTCCCGCTTGGCGGCGCTAGTGTAGTTGTAAGTCAACGTTTTGACAATTCGTGAAGTTTGTATATGGTGTTTTTGTGTACGATTTAATAAATAATAAATTATCGCAGAAAAATACGAATATTGGACTGTTTGTGCGTTGAAAAACAAATTAAGAAAAAGGAACTCGAGAGTTACTGGAAAAAAGGAAGCCCTTATCGAAAGATAAACTATGTTAATCATCGTTTTAATGTTTTATTTCTCAAATTTATTTTTATCATTTTATTTTCTCAAATTAAATTCACACAGCGAAACAAACATCTTCTTCTTCTTCTTCCTTCTTGTATGTAGGCTTTAAAGCCTGTTTCTCCTTCAATATTAGCCTCCTAAATTGTTTAAATTATCGCACCATCTTTTTCTTGGTCTGCCAATACTTCTTCGTCGATTTGGTGACTTATCTCGTGCTATTCGTACTATCCTATCCTCTGCCATTCTACTAATGTGTTCGTTCCATCCTGTTTCCGTTTTGTCACTTATCCATTTATCTTGTACATTGCATGATCTTATGTTTTCGCTTCTCTCCCTATCCAACAGACTTTTCCCTGATATTCGTCAATGTATTTTTATCTATATTGTTTCTAGTAGTCGTCTCGTTTTAGATGTGTCAGGTCATGTCTCCGCCGTGTATGCCAATATAGGTCTAATTGCTGCTCTATAGATTCTTGCTTTTCTGTCTGGTCTTAGGTGTTTGTTCTTCCAGATGGTGTCATTAAGAGATACCGCCTCTTTACTTACTTTTAAGCTTTGTTGTCGTACTTCCTCTTCAACATATCCGTAACTGGTTATATCTATTCCCAGATATCTAAGCTTTGCTTCCTGCTTTATTATTTTGCCATCAATTTCAATTTTACATCGTAGTGGGTATTTAGATGTTGTCATACATTTTTTTTTCTGCTGATATTATCATATTGTATTTCGTGGCTGTTGTATTGAAGATGTGTGTTAATCTTTGGAGATCGTCTTCTGTCTCGGAGATTAATGCGGCGTCGTCTGCATAACATAATATTTTCATTTATTTGTTCCCCATTTTGTAACCATGACCTTTACGTACTGCCTCTATTATTTCGTCCATTATTATATTCAAGAGCAGTGGGCTTAACGAGTCACCTTGTCTGACTCCGCTTTGTACTGGTCTAAACTGTGTTAGTTTTCCATTTATCTTTGCCTGTATTCGATTATGGAAGTAGATGGTTTCGATGGTTTGTATAATATTGATTGGTCTTCTATACAGTAAGTATAAGACGTCTTCGACTTGGATGCGATCGAAAGCCTTTGTCAGGTCTATAAAACACAGATATGCTGGTTTATTGTACTCGATGGCCTTTTCTTTGATTTGTCTTAGTACAAATACGGTGTCTACACAGGATCTTCTGGATCTGAGTCCTTGTTGTTCATCTAATAAAGTTGTTAGTTTATTGATTTTGTTGGTTAGGACTTTTGTGGTTAGCTTAATTACGGTGCTCAGTAGATTTACACCTCTATAATTGTTGAGATCTTCTATATCTCCTTTCTTGAACATTACATAAAACAAATCACAACATGAAACAAAAATATAATATGCAATATTTACTTAGAAATATATTGATTGGAAGAGTTGACATAAGTTGACTTGACCTCCAACTACACAAGCGCCACCTACGTTGAGCTTTCCAGATTAGCTGCCATTAGGGTGAGTGCTATGCTCTTTTGGTACAAAAACGTCTACAGGAAAATTGTTCCAGGTTAAATTTACTATCGAAATATTACATTTTAAAGTCAGAAATATTTTTATTTACAAAAATATATTCAAAAGAAAAGCAAAAAAAAAACAACACGAAAGAAAGCAATTTTGTTTTTTGCCCCATAACTTTTTACCACAGGGATATAGGTATAGACATTGCTTCAGCAAAAAATAACTTACATTCTTTCTTTTTAAAATGACGTTTAGTAGAAGTCTCTAGGATTTATATTTTCCGAAATAGGATTTTAAAAATTCGCCGCTCGCAGCATTTTTGGGCCATTTTCTCCATTATTTCGCAAACATTGTTCTGTAACTTTTTTTACGCATATCTAGGTATATGCAGTGGTGCATTTATTAGAAAGAGGAGTCAATTACCTTTAAAATGGTCTATTGTATAAGGTTGCTTGACTATGTTGAAGCAAGTTCTGCTTTTTCAAAGTTTTGTACTTTTAATGATTTTTGATATTTTTTATGATTATTTTTTAAATTTCTCATTATAACCTTTTTTCTTGTACATTTAGGGATATACAGCAGCATATTTTCATTACTTTAAATTGGTGTATTCCAAAAAAATCTCGGACTATTTTTAAACAAGATATCCGTAGGATATCCAAGAGTATCCGTAATTTGAAAAAAATTTAAAATTTTTTATTTTTTTTCTCAAGTAGAAGAATATAATTGCATATTATAATATAATTTTTAATTCCAAATAATTTTTCTTAACACCTTTTGATATTGTGAAATATAAAGGTACTTTACTCCTGAGCAAATTCATATTTTTTAGCATTCCTCGTACACTATTAATAAAATTTTATATCTGATGATTGCATTTTAAGTTTCACACTAGGCAGAGCATTTTGTAAAGAATAACTTTTCTTCATAAAATTAATACTAAAAAAGTTTTCCATATGGTTCCAACTATTGCATGTGTATATGTCACACTTTGAAAAAGCATATCTTGTTTAAAAATAGTCCTAGAATTTTTTTACAGTACACCATTTTAAAGTAAAGAAAATGAGCTTTCCTTTTTATTACACAATGTATAATACCCAAATATACAATAAAAAAGTTATAATGAGAAATTTAAAAATAATCGTAAAATATAACAAAAATCATTAAAAGTATACAATTTTGAAAAACCGTATCTTGATTAAATATAGCCATACGGCCTTCTACGATAGAACATTTTAAAGTTAATTGACTTCTCTTTCTACTAAATGTACCATTATTACTAAATGTACATTGCGTATACCTAGAAATGCGTAGAAAAAAGCTACAGAACAATGTTTCCGAAGTAACAAGGAAAATATCCCAAAATCGCTGTGAGTGGCGAAGTTTTAAAAATCATATTTTGGAAATTGTAAATCACAGGGACTTCTACCAAACGCCATTTTAAAGAGGAAGGATGGAAGTTTTTTCTGTGAAGCAATGCCCATACCTATATCCCCGTGAAAAAAAGTTATGGAGCAAAAAACAAAATTGCTATCTTTCATATTTTTTTCTTGCTTTTCTATTGGATATATTTTTGTAAAAAAACATGTTTTTACTTCAAAATGTGATATTTTGATAGTAAATTTAACCTGGAACAATTTTCCTATAGACGTGTTTGCACTAAATGCGCATAGAACTCACCCTAATTCGCCCTGTGCCTAGGGACTAATTCACCCCTTTCTCAAAAACGCACCCATTTAAATGGTAGCACTCCGATGTTTTTTCAAATATAGAGGTCCATTGACTATATGAAACAATAAAACCCTGTTAACGCTGTAGTTCCTTTCTAAAATACATGGACAAACTGGGGGTTAAATTCCCAATTTGTTAATGACTAAATAAGGTCCCACTGACCTCTGTGGACTGTATGTTAGTTACCAACGCTTTGGTTCAAAAATCACACCCCATAAAGAGGTGGTAAAAGGTTATATCTAATCCTTTAACTAAGATTAAATTAATAAAGCGAGTTGAGAAAGTAAAGGTTTAATTATCCTAGATAAAAAAAAGGTTACAAAATAAAACAATAATTAAATTAAAAAAAGAACCAATCTAAACGTGTACTGAATATGGAGTCAAAATTCAAAATGTCTATGAATGTAAATTTATTTGAAAATGTTTACTCAAAAAGTTTTGTATAGCTACCATAGTCCCATTATTGCACTTCACGGTGGCTGGTTTCAAGTCAAGGAACTTCTGCTGGTCGAAGTAATCTGCTGGTCTCGAACGGCCACGGCTCAAACTTAGCCCAAACACCACAAATCTGTTAGTTCTTCGCTGAATTTGGCGGTAATAAAATCACAAATACAATAAGTAGACTCCAATATAGTCTACTACAAACTGAACAGTTAGGTGAAATTTTGTATTTACTCCTGTATAAAATAAAGGAGTTAAGAAACAATAAATGATTAAAAACACTTATTCAAAACAACAAAATACAATTTTTACGTATGGTCTACAAATTTTTAACCACACATAATATGTGTACAACTCTAATTGAGTCAGGGTACTGGCGATACATTTTTTAGTGAGTTGACGAGACGAGGACAATTTCTCGCCCGTCAGGCCAATAAAAATGGAACAACGAATCGACAATTTCAATGTATGGCGCGCTAATATTTAATTTAGATTTTAAATACGCGTTTCCGGAACAATACATAATCAATAGCCTAGGATGTGAAACCTGGAAAGTGACACAAACAAACTGCAGGTCTTTGTTAACAAATGCCTTCGAATAATTGTTCATATTTTCTTGCCTAACATCAGCAAAAACGAAGATCTGCTACATCTAACTGAACAAAAGAGTGTAAAAAATGAAATTGAGTCCAGAAAGCGGGGTCGGATCGGCCACGCACTACCAAAAGTAACTCCAGTATTGCATAGACTGCTCTAGAGCGGAATCCCCAAGAAAAAATAACGAGGTCGGCCAGTACAAACTTGGAGAAGATCAATCATGGACGAGATAAGAGGTCAGAGAAAGTCTTGGACTGAGGTGAAATAATTTAGACGGATCCTAATTCATATTCATATAAAATCATTCAATTTTTTCATTAACAAAATTCTTCTTGTGTGGGTGCATTGTCATGATAAAATCCGAATGTTATTTTATATACCTTGCCCTTTTTGTAAAATATTTGTCTCTACAGCTATTCTAAAAGATATTGGTCGTATTCCCCTTTTTTGTTTTGAATTTTTTGTTTGTTCACAAGGTTGTTCACGAGGTAGATGTTCACATAAACAAGTAGTGGCGCCATCTATGAATTAGACCGAGAAGTTTCTACGTCGCCCTCGTATTGTAGATACTTTATTGTCACAACGGAAGATCCACAGATTTCTTATCTCGGAAACGACTGCAAATGCAGACACTTACAAAGGGAAATTACTGTCTGCATAATATGAAGACGTGTCCACGAATGTGTTAATTAGGACTATAATGGTATCTTTTGAAGCAGTAGCAAATATGTTAAACAATTTTCTTTTAGATCTTTTTTAGAGAATGATTTTCACCTTATTAGGATTTTATAATGTGTAGGACCAACACGGGCACATTAGTAGTGTATTACCAGCCTTAGATGCAAAGTAGGATAACGCGCACAAAAAATTTGCGAACAATTTTGGTTTGGGTTGCGCAACTATGGTTATACGTCAAAAAAGTTGACGTTTTTCAATTCTCTAGTTGTTTTTACGTCAACGTAAACTTTTTTGACAAATAACCATAAGCGGACGTTTGAATCTTTATTAATTAAATTCGAAACTACAATTTTAGTATGATCAAATAGGTATTTTCAATACCTGTCAAACGAGATATCACCGTCAATAAGGTCAAATTTAAAATTATCGGTCATAGTGGCTCTGTAACGTCATCTGTCACTATTACGTTACCTGTTATGACTATTTGAGAAGCCTACGTCCATTTATTTCCTCCCTCCAAATTTGACATGTTGGGCTGCGACAGGGAGATGCGCTGGCGCGTCTCCTATTCAACATAGCTCTGGAAAAAGCGGTCAGGGATACCTGAATAGACAACAGAGGAAATTGGAACAAAATCCTTTGTAAAAGGTATAAAATTTTATTAAAATCCCTTTAAAGGGCTATATCACAACTAAACGTTTTCGATTTTATGAAAAAATCATCATCAGTGTGTTTACATTCCAATGACTTAATGGCTCAGTTGTCATTAAGTCATTGGAATGTAAACAACTCAATTTGTATCCCACGTGTTGGGAAATTCAATACATTACCTAAGGGCATTTTCCTTGTTGCCATGTATCCATCATAAGGCATTTTATTTAAGTATGCACCTTTAATGCATCCATGTTATATTTAAAGGGATTTTAGCCGAATATTTTTCTTTGGTGGCTCAGCTAGCATCCAATCTAACACTGATGATGATTGTTTTATAAAATCGAAAACGTTTTGTTGTGATGTAGCCCTTTAAAGGGATTTTAATAAATTTTTATACCTTTTACAAAGGATTTTTTTCAATTTTTGTGATTGATGGTATACAGCCAACTACAGGAAAAAAATTTTCTTTTCCTTGTGGATTTTTTTTAACAGAGGAAATATTTTTTTTAATAAATCATCCCAAATTTTGGCATATGCAGATGACGTGGACCTAGTGGCCCGCACAACACGCAAACTAGAAGAAATGTATACCACCTTCTCAAACGCCTCGAAAAATATGGGCCTGAAAGTAAACGAGGAGAAAACTAAGATGATGGCATCAACACCCAACAATAGAGCCAGAAACATTAATCACCAATTCACGGTTGATAACTCTATCTTTGAAGTGATGGACAAATTCACATACTTGGGCTCCCTGATCACCAAGGAAAACGTCATGATCGAAGAAATCAAGCGAAGAATAATCCTAGCAAAACAAATACTATTTTAGACTGAGTAGACATATTATGAGAAGCAGAAACTTAAGCCAAAAAACAAAAAATAACCATATACAAAACCCTTATACAACCAGTGTTGACACATGGATCGGAGACATGGACCATCTCCAAGACAGACGAAAACCTTCTGTTTATATTTGAGCGAATGATCCTGAGAGGAATATTCGGTGGCATCGGTGAAAATGGTGTTTGATGGAGGAGGTACAAGTACGAGATATACCACAGATGTAAACATATATTTGGTGGTAAAGACGTAGTATCTCTTATAAAAATAGGAAGACTAAGATGGGCACGACATCTAGCAAGATCACAGCATAACAACCCTCCTAGAAGAATCCTTATGTCACAACCTGTGGGAAGTAGAAATAGGGGTAGGCTAAAACTCAGATGGAAGGATGGTAGAAAAATAGGCGCAGCAAACTGGCAACAGTTGGCAATGGATAGTACTGACTGGCTTAATAGACGTGGGAAGGTCGAGGCACTTTTATAGGGCTGTAACACCATTGATGATGATGAAATTTCACTATTATAAGTATAACCGTTCAAAAGATACGAGGGGGGAGGGGTCTTTTGGCTAACACTTTATACATTTATTTTTTAATCCCTTTTTGACGGCAAAGACACTAACTATATTAGTCATTAACTATGTCCGAAAGAATGGGGGAAGTTGTTACAGTCTTAATAGTGCTTCCTATCATTTAGACTACTGAAAGTAGTCTATTATTTGTGGGCATTATAAAGATTTACTCTATTTAACTAGTAACTTATATGTTTTTACGCGCTTTATATTGTTACAACACTGGCCAAATCCTATAGGCGCATCTAAGTCAGTCTGAATGTTCACCAAAAAGATATTTTTAAACGTAGCTGAATACCCCATAGTGATTTATTTTTATAGTAAGTACTAAATGTTGTGATATTTTAATTGGAATATGTAATAGTAGCGAACTAGTCTTAAGTCTAAACCTTATAACAGACGAGCTAGATTTTATTGAATATCATGCAATGTTTTCAGTATTACAATATAATTTTAAACGGCTTTTTTTGTATGAACGTGACTAAATATAGAGCTATTTTTTACATCTTCAATGTGCTTCCATGTATAAAGATTTGTTTAGACATAAACATGACAACATTGTCATATACCTTATGTAACTAGAACTAAGGCGCATTTTAAACGCACATAAAAATGCTAAAAGAGCTAAATCAGTACCATTCTTCACTATGTATTAAAGGCAGTACCTACTTTATATGTATATAGGTATTTTTCTTTACGAATGCACTGTCATAACTAAAAACTCTTTTTCACTGTGATGTAAGTGATATAGCACCAACCCTTCGCAATTTTTGAGAAGTACCAGACTTCTGCCTCTTTGTGTTTCAAAGAAAGACTTTATATATAAATATTATTCATTTTCACTGCCCTTTCATATACAGGGTGTCCCAAAAGCAGTGGAACAGTCGAATATTTCGTGAACTAAACATCGGATCGAAAAACTGAAAAATATGTGTTCAATCATTTTCAAAAATCTATCAAATGACACCAAACACCAACCCCCACTACACCCCCTGGAGGTGGGGTGGAGGGTAACTTTAAAATCTCAAATGGAAACCCCTAGTTTTTCTTGCAGATTTGGATTCGTTACGTAAAAGTAAGCAACTTTTATTCAAGACATCTTTTCGAACTGTGTATAGATGGCGCTATAATTGAGAAAAGCCATTTATCCTGATACCATAGGTAAATTATAGAAACGGTCTAATATCTCGAGAAATACACTTCCAAATGAGAAACCAAAAAAAAAAGGTTTTTAATACTTTTCGAAAACCTATCGAATAACACCAAACATGACCCTCCAACCCACCCCCTGGAGGTGGTGTGGGGGGTAATTTTAAAATCTTAAATAGCAACCCCCACTTTTTATTACAGATTCACATTCGTCATGAAAAATTAAGCAACATTTATTTGAAACATTTTTTAGAATTGTTGATAGATGGCGCTTTAATTGGAAAATAACGAATTATTAGCGCCATCTATCAGCAATTTAAAAAAATGTTTCGAATAAATGTTGCTTAATTTTTCACGACGAATTCGAATCTGCAATGAAAAGTGGGGGTTGCTATTTAAGATTTTAAATTTACTCCCCACCCCGTCTCCAGGGGGTGGGTTGGAGGGTCATTTTTGGTGTTTATCGATAGGTTTTCGAAAAATATTAAAAACCTATTTTTTGGTTTCTCATTTGGAAGTGTATTGCTCGAGATATTAGACCGTTTCTATAATTTACCTATGGTATCAGGATAAATCGTTTTTCCCAATTATAGCGCCATCTATCCACAGTTCGAAAAAATGTCTTGAATAAAAGTTGCTTACTTTTACGTAACGAATCCAAATCTGCAAGAAAAACTAGGGGTTTCCATTTGAGATTTTAAAGTTAACCCCCACCCCACCTCCAGGGGGTGTAGTGGGGGTTGGTGTTTGGTGTCATTGGATAGATTTTTGAAAATGATTGAACACGTATTTTTCAGTTTTTCGATCCGATGTTTAGTTCGCGAAATATTCGACCGTTCCACTACTTTTGGGACACCCTATATAAATGCAGGGTTTAGTGGCTATTTTGGTATTGGGGTACTACAACCCTTAACGTAAGTACTAAAACAGTGTCATACTTCACTGTACCAAAGGCAGTACTTTATATACATGGCTTCCATGAATTAAGGTTCGTTTTGACAGTGCTGTAAGTGCTGTAGTACCAAAACTCCTCAATTTTTGAAAAGTACCAGAGTTTGGTACTTTTTTGGTCTTCAAAAAATGACTTTATATTATGTGTTATTCATTTTCGGTTCCATTTTTCGTTTCCAATGCACTTTCAGAAATAAGAGTTCGTGTTGACTGTGATATAACTGATGTAGTACCGAAACTCCGCAATTTTTGAGTGGTACCAGAGTTCTGTCACTTTGCGTCTTCAAAGAATGACTTTATGTATAAATGTTACTCATTTTCAGTGCTCTTTCATCTAATAAATACACTCTTTAGTGGCTATTTTGTCATTGCAGTACTAAAACCCTTAACTAGTGCTAAAATAGTGTATACTTCACTGTATACCAAAGGCAATACTTTATATACATCTATTGTTCGTTTACAATGAACTATCATCAATTAAGGCTCGTTTTGACTGTATTGTTAACGATGTAGTACCAAAGCTTAGCAATTTTAAGGGGTACCAGAGTTACGTCTCGATATGTGTCAGTTCTTATATTTATGCCCCTACAACTTAATAAATTGTAGAAGTGGTATTGGATAGTGCAGATACCTTAATATATGCAGTCTTTAACTATCCTAATCTTGGTCTTCCTTTGGCTTCCTTTAGTCATCTACTATTCGTTTTATACTTCACTTACAATGCAATTTGATTTTGACTTTTTTTATGAAATATTTCAAAGATAGATGTCATAGAAATAGCTCTATATACAAGTAACAATAAGTTACGACAATTCTTGGAAAACAAAAACAATGCAGTAAAAAGATATGACGATTTAACGAATTGTCTTAACCTATTGTCACAGAATCTAATTTATTAACTATATTTATTTAACGTTTACATTTTTTACATCAATTTATATTTTATTTAACATGTTAATACAGCTTTTATAGTTTTTTTTTGTCTTATTTTTAACATCCCCAAATCATTACCCCTCAAAGCTAAGTAGCCTAACCTATCCTGTAACCTGGATGGACTTGCAAGTCATGATGCTGTCATGGTCTTCCTTCTTCTTCAGATGCAAATCCACTATGTACCAGGAAGGATCTGTTTTTAGGTGGATGTGAGAGGTGGCATTCGGATTTTTGCGGATAAAGTTAGGTGATAACTTCGTTAATAATAATTGACTTATGCTCCTTCTCAAATATGCCCCGAACATTAATAAAAAAAATAAAATATTTAACAATTTCAAAAAATTTCGTTTTTTTTTCTATTTTCTTTGCTTATAACTTTAAAACGATTCATTTTGGAACAAAGTCGTATAGGAATAAAACAAAGATAATTTAATTTTCTATCAGATACGATTGATTAAACATGTCTTAATTTAACACCCTTGCTGCAAAATAGCAATAAATATAAAATAAGGGGGCAAAACAAGCCTGTTTATAATTCGCTTATAATTCGCTGTAATAATTCGCTTAGAAAATTTTTGTAATGTGCTAAAACCGTCCACCAAATTTCATTAAAATTTACTTACTAGATTTTGCATAATAATTTTGCAATCTAAACTTTTAAAAAGATTAAAATTTTTTTAAAATCTTGCACAACAAAAACTAGAACATACAAAGATTTGTCAATTTTTTGACATATAAAGAAGCACTCCACCTATCTAATGCACTTTACAGAATTGAACTCGGATTATTTAAGCAGCCTCAGCAATGTTTTAAAGTTATAAACAATTTTTTGGCTTATAAACAAATTAGTGCTGTGTCCAGGAGGGGATGCTAAGGGCTCCTTTATTTAGATGGACTTACCCAAGTTTTTTTATGTATTGAATGGGTTGCATATGTGAGTCCATATTAAATGAAGTAAAGAAACACAGACTTACTCACAATCATTTAATAATACTTTGACGACCGGTTTCGATCTCTACACTATTCAGATCATCTTCAGGTCGGCGTTACAAGTAGTTAAATGATGCCGTTACAAGGGATGCGTTGCAAGTTCATCGATAACATGTTTAAACGTCCAACTTATGCTAATAGGATAGCTAGGTGAGGGACAGGGCAAGCGGACATGCTTCGTAGGTCAAAACATAGTGAAATTTGAATTGATCCTGAAGGAAGATGTGTGTTGAGAAACAGAGAATGTTGTGTTAGTAATGAGAAAGACAACGTTCGAGTGGGAATGTTATTAATGTAGCTAAGTACGAAAAAGCTTCATTGTAGACACTTGTACTAATGTGATGGTCTTTGCTCGTAGATGTTTTGAGATATGGGCAGAGGTCAAAGTTAGGAAAATGACAAATAGAAAAAAAAATTTTTTAAGTATGTATTGTTCCCAGTCAAAGGACTAAGGGATGTCATATATAATATAATTGTAGGTGCCTGACACTTTGAAATCTATGAAATGTAGAGGATTATAAGAAAACTAATTAGATAAAAAAGATTGTCAAAATAATATTGGTTGAAAAACTGTAAAAATTAAAGGTGATCTGAAAAGGAAGGGGTTTTGTTTGAGCTATTGTATGAGGAAGGGTTTTTTTTTTCCTATTTGTCATTTTCCTAACTTTGACCTCTGCCCATATCTCAAAACATCTACGAGCAAAGATCATCACATTAGTACAAGTGTCTCCAATGAATCTTTTTCGTACTTAGCTACATTAATAACATTCCCACTCGAACGTTGTCTTTCTCATTACTAACACAACATTCTCTGTTTCTCAACACACATCTTCCTTCAGGATCCATTCAAATTTCACTATGTTTTGACCCACGAAGCAAACCACTTGCCCTGTCCCTCACCTAGCTATTCTATTAGCATAATTTGGACGTTTAAACATGTTATCGATGAACTTGCAATGCATCCCTTGTAACGGCATCATTTAACTACTTGTAACGCCGACCTGAAGATGATCTCAATAGCGTAGAGATCGAAACCGATCGTCAAAGTATTATTAAATGATTGTGAGTAAGTCTGTGACTTAGTCAAATTTTCTAAGAAATTTCTAAGCGAATTACTAAGGTTCTAAGTGCCACCAAAGTGGTTAAGAAACATTGAATAACAACAGGCGTATTCGGCCCCCTTATTTTGTATTTATTGCTATATTGCAGAAAAGGTAATACCTTAAGACATTTTTGACCAGTCGTATATCATACAAAATTCAATTATCTTTATTTTATTTCTTTACGACTTTGTTCCAAAACGAGCCGTTTTAAAGTTATAAGCAAAGAAAGCAGAAACAAATCGATGTTTTTCGAAATTTTTAAATATTTTAATTTTTTTATTAATGTTCCGGGCATATTTGAGAAGGAGCATAAGTCAATTATTATTGCTGAAGGTGTCACCTAACTTTATCTGCAAAAATCCGAATACCACCTCTCACATCCAAAAATACACGTTTTTTTACAGATTCGTCCTGATCTCCTTATGGATGTTAGCGATAACATTTTCCATTAACTCTCTGTGTGTATCAGAGAGTGTGTGTCGTTAATCCCTGTCCATTGCCTTATGTTTCGGAGCCAGGACATTTTCTTTCGTTCTATCCATGTCTTGCCTTCAATTTTACCCTCGATTATAAGTTGATGGAACTGGTATTTTTCGTTTCACATGTGGTCCAGATACGCCGTTTTTCTTTTTTTGACGGTTTCAAAAAGTTGGCGTTATTGGTTGATTCTCTTAAGGACATCTACATTTGTGACTTTCGCCGTCCATTGTATCGTTAGGATACGACGATAAAGCCACATTTCGAAGGCTTCTAATCCGTTTATGTCCCTCGTTTTGAGTGTCAAGCCCTCTACGCCATATAGCAGCACCGACCATACGTAGCACTTAGTAAACCTTAGTCTCAGTTGAAGATCGAACTCTGAACAGGTCAATACCTTCCTGAATTTTACGAAAGCTTGTCGAGCTTGCTCAATGCGACATTTTACTTCCCTGTCCGATGCCCCGATGTTAAAAAGTCATGTTCCCAGGTATTTAAATTTGCTTACTCTTTCAATGGACTTGGTATTGGGCGCGTTCATCAGATGCAAACGTTGGCAATCAGTTTGCGCTTTATGGTTCTGAACGACTTGCTAACGTCAAACATGTTTGGAAAGCGGTCGCCATTTTTGCAACCATAAAATATTTAAGTTAAACTTTGCAAACGTGTTGAATATTGAAAAAATATGGCGGGAATTTAAATTGTATAATATTGTAGAATATATTGATAAGGGTTTTATATATTAAATAAAGGCTACTGAAGACATTCCGCTACGTTATTATCTATTAAATAAATTTTCCTTTTTCCTTTAATAAAAAAAAAAATAAATTCAAAAACGTATTTATAGGGCTTTTCATTCACAGTCATTTGTTTCGAGCTTCTGTCATATGTCGTATAATCCGTGTATATTAATGTTATACACAGATTATACAACATTTGACAGAAGCTCGAAACAAATGACAATCGATGAAAAGCCCTATTGAGAAAATTTATTTTAGGTTGCGTTCAAACCAAGCAAGCAAAATGTCAAATTTTAACCTAAACAACCACCGTTCAGCTCGCTGTCAACAAGTTTAGAATCAAGGCGCAAACATTTGTGAAAGTGTTTGCATCTGGTGAACGCAGTCAGTGTTATGCTGGAGTTTTCAAGTACATCTACAGTCGGAAAAATGAAAGAATACCCATGAATGATAACATCAATCACTTATTTTGTATTTGCTATCTTTTTCTATAACAAACGTTTGTTATTTATAGAAAAAGACAGCAAATACAAAATAAGTGATTTATGTGATCGTTCATGGGCTTTTCATCGATTGTCATTTGTTTCAAGCTTCTGTCATGTGTCACATAATATTAATATACCTACGTCATACGTCTTTGGTTTGTATCATTGGCATATAACGTATAACGTAGATATATTAATATTATGTGACACATGACATAAGCTCGAAGCAAATGACTGTGAATGAAAAGCCCTATTCTTTCATTTTTCCGACTGTAAGTTTCTGGAGATGATCATGAATACATCAATTTGGTCTTTTTGGTATTAATCTCTAATCCCATTCGCTTACTGTATTCTCCGATTATAGTGGAGAAGTTGTTGAAAATCGACTACGTTGTCACAAATTAAGACACCATCATAAACATATCGTATGTTGTTTGATCAATATTCCATTATGGTCATGATGCTATGTCATGATCATGATAGAATAATGACAGTAAAGTTTGTAATTAATAAAGTAACATTGAATGTTGTGTGTAGATGTTCATCAAACGGGCAGATAGTCCAGGAACCGAAGCTTTTCCCCTCGCAATTTTTACAGAATGGATCGATTTGCTTAAAAATTTGAGAATAAGTACTGGATAGTCCAAGAATCAAAATCCATATTATACCGAAAGGCGCTTTTACTTTAAAGGTGGTTGCCACCACATCTCGGAAGTGGAAACTTTTTATTATATTTTGACCGCAAAAGTTGATAAAAACATTCCTTCTAAGCTAAAGCTGTTCTATACAATTTTTTGATAAAATTAATAGTTTTCGATTTATTCGCCATCGAAAGTGTTAGTAATATATCGAAAAACTCAATGTTTTTCGATAATACTCATTTACAATTAAGTATTTTCTATGGGAAATAAGCCACAATTTTACTAAAAAATGAATTTATTAACGTTTCGAAGCCCAAATCGGGTTTCGTTGTCAAAATACAAAATACTAAATTCGAAACGTTAATAAATTCATTTTTTAGTAAAATTGTGGCTTATTTCCCATAGAAAATACTTAATTATAAAAATGCCACAAGGAAATAGCTTCAGAACAATACTCATTTACGATTCACTCAATTTTTTCCGCAGAAAAAAATTTTTTATACCAAGTTCTTGACAATTAAATAACCTACAATTTCATGTTTAAACATTTTTTCGTATCTCTGATGCTATTCTTTCTATTCTGAAGGAAAATGGCATTTTTTACCAAACTACAAAAATTCGTTATTCGCTTTTAACTCCAGTTTTTTTAAAACTAATCTAAGCCAGTCAAACTTCTAGAATCTATTAATAGTACATAAATAAAGAAGAATGAATAAGGCAAATGACTAAAAACACCGCTAACTTACATTATTATGCTTCCAATTGGATTTCTCCTTTTTTTTTCAAAAACATATATTGATTTTTTTACCGTAACTTTTTTATTTTTTATCTTAGAAAGTTTGGTAAAAAAGAATTTTGTAGGTTTTTACAAGATCTATAAGTCTATTAATATTAAATCTTTTTCAAATCTACAGTCGCAAAAAGAGGTGACTTTGAAAGGGTTAGTAAAGGTGCTTTTTGCAAGTTGTAACAAGTTTTAATTGTCAATAGCTCACTCAATTTTTGCAGTTGAAAAATTTTTGGGAAACCACATTCTTGGGAATTAAATTAGCTACAATTTCATATTTAAAAATTTTTTTCATATCTCTGATGATAATCTTTCTATTCTGAAGAAAAGGCTATTTTTTCCAAACTACAAAAAATTGTTATTCGCCTTTAACTCCATTTTTTAAAAACTAATCATTCTAAGCCGGTCAAACTTCTAAAACCTATTAATAATACATAAATAAAGAAGACAAAATAAGGTCATTGACTAATTTTAATTAGGGTGGTAATTAGGAGGTTGCTTCCGATCACTTTTTGTTGAAAAAAAATAGGGACTGACATTCTTTTCATTATAAGTCACTTAATTTTTCAGCTAGAGACTTTTTTTTATTTCTGGAGAAAGATATTTTTAAATGCTTTAAATTAGTTTGAACAAGTCATCCTCTAAAATTGCATAGTTTTCCCGTCTTTTGACTTTGAAACTACAATATTTACCATTTAACAAGAAGAGCTAACATAAAGAAAAATAAAACAAACGGTTTTGTTTATTTCTTTAAAAGGTACATTTTTGTTAAGTAAAGTTATTTTGATAAAACGAAAACTTTTGGAGTTATTAGCAGAAAACTTATTAAAAACATTGATTTTTTCAATATAAAACTAACACTTTCGATAGCGAATAAATCGAAAACTATTAATTTTATCAAAAAAATGTATCCAACGTTTTTTACTCTCGAATGAAGGTTTTTACCAACTTTTGCGGTCAAAATATAATACAAAAACCACCCCCATGGTAAAAGCGCCTTTCAGCATCATATAGATTTTGATCCTTGAACTATCCACTACTTATTCTCAAATTTTCAAGCAAATCGATTCATTATGTAAAAATTGCGAGGTTTTGTTCTATTTGTAGCTTCATTACTTGACTAAGATACGATTCACCTGCTATGATCTTTAGAATATTTCCAATCTCACATAAATAAAAAAGACTATTGATGCCATTTACTAAAAATTTATTAAAATATGTCATTTACACTTATCATCGATACAAAATACCCTGAATCTAATTCCCCAATCTAATCAAAATCAAAAAATGATTATATTAAAAATATTTACAAGTTTTTACTTCGTATTCTAAACTAAATAAAGTATTTATTGTTCAACGGCGAATAGAAGGTAGATCTTTGGACTACTTGATTAATTTGACGATTACAACAGTCAGCAGCACCAAGTTTTAAAAAATTGCTGTTTTGAAAGTGTGCTGTATTGTTTGACATCTGTCAATAGTATATACAGTGATAAGCGCGCGCTAATAACCGGCAAAATAACGCAAAAGACGGAAAACATAATACATTGTGAAATAAAAAGAGATGAAACTAGTAGAGGTGGAAATTATCGATATAAACGTATAAATTTACATTACATACTTTCCCGCCTTTAAACTTATAGGAGGAGTATGACAACTGTTACTGTGACAGAAAATTTTTGTAAAATACTCCTGTCACAGACGTTTAAAGGTGGGAAACTATGTAATATAATGTTAATTTATACGTTATATATCGATAATTTGTACCTCTACTAGTTTCATCTCTTTTTATTGCACAATGTATTATTGTTTCCATCTTTTGCGTTATTTTGCGCGCTCATCACTGTATAACAATAGTGGTGTTGTAAACATACGCCACAGTATTTCTAGAAGGAGGTAATACCACAAATACAAACATATATTTTATCTGGTGGTAAAAACGTGATATCCCTGATAAAAATAGAAAGACTAAGATGGGAACATGGACGTATAAACACAAATGGGCACGACTAGCAAGACCACAGCAGAACACCCCTCCTAGACAAATCCTTATATGACAGGCAGTGGAAAGTTGACGAAAATGTAGGCCAAAACATAGATGGAAGGATGGTGTAGATGATGATGGCACCAACGCATAGGGCTCACTGGCGAAATGGACTAAGTAAGGTCGAGAGTATACGGCTATTATAGTAAATTATAATAAATTTATAGTTTTTAACTATATCAGAAACAAAGAGAAAAGGAAAAAACAAATAGACAGGTAGAATACAATTGGACAAAAAAAGAGAAAAAAATACTATTGAAGACCTGAAATCAGTAAGTGCAGAAGGTATGGATAAGCAGTAAACAATTCGAAGCTGAAAGGCATAAGGACATATGCGAAGAAGCATAGTTTTTTCTACCCAAATTTTTTATAATGACTAGTAAAAAAATATCTATAATTATTACCAACCGAAGCCTATGCTAATGCTAAATATTAATTTAAATGCTTTAAATAATTTTTACAATACAACAAAATATTGTTGCTATTTAACAACCCTGACAGCGTTTTAATTAAAAGAAAAACAGGTTTTGTTTGAAAATAAACGCAGTTTTATACGCTATTTGATGTTCTGCTTACTTTGAGGATCTTCCTTGTACCTACATACTACACTTGAACTAATAATTACTTTACTTTATTATTGTAACTTGGTGAGTAATTTAAAAAGTCACTACAAACAGATTAAAACTTATATTAAAATTACATTTAATGCCTAACTTAAAGAACATTTTTTTACAAATCATATTTTGATCAATACAGCTTTTGAACAAGTTTACTTCTGTAGTGGTAGAGAAATAATTGGTGATAATATTACTCCAGGGAAATAAGCAAGGTTTAACCATGTTCAGGACATCGCAAAAATCAGATGTTTGACCAGATGTTGGTATTATATATCTTTATGAGTAAGGATAGAAGGAAGCCTAACAAGAAAGTTAAAAGGGGATTAAAGCAGGAAGATCTGCTGTCCACAGTACTCTTCAATTTATTGTTGGAGTCAATATTGCAAGAGAGTAGAATACGAACGAAAGGTAAGATTTATGATATATGGTACAAACTTACATGAGTTTGAAATCGACGAAGACACATGGGCTTCCAATTTAACATCACATTTTATACTGTACTGATATGTAAGTACCAATACTCTTATTAATATTATATACTACATTATATCATATACTAACCATAACAGTTAACATCAGATTGGCACTGGTCGATTTGAACACCTTTGGTAACTTATTAACTGTTGTTAAACTTAAAATGTAACCTACGGCAACTGTATTGAAACGTATATTACTTTTTTAGCTTATTCAGTTTCTTTAAGGGCTTTACGATGACATATAAATTTTGAATTCCGAAACCGGTCGCCCACAAACTGTTTTAAATAAACACCTTCAATAAGATTGTGAGTATTAGTGAGTATACCCTAACATATTAAGCATGTGCTTACATCAGCAACAATTTCATCATTTACAAAAAAAATTATCAAAAATCTTAAAAAAGCTTAAAAACAATTGGAATAACAATACCCGTAGTCGAAATATTTTTTCATGCTTGAAAAGCTGACAATTTTTACACGAATCTAAAAGAAACAAAGTTATTTTGCAACGATTTGGTAAAATGTAGAGATATCTTTAATTCGCAACTAATTAGGCTGACTAAGAAACGTACCTACTTAGCCTTACTTTAAAGATAAAGGTTATTGATTTATAATTACAGAAAACACATGATGGAAATGAAACCAAAAGACAAATATGATAAAAAAAGCTACAAACAATAAAGTGCTATAGCTATTTCAACAAATCAGTAATAGAAAATAGAAAAGATAAGTGAACATAGAAATGATAAGACAGACAGAAAAAACTACATTTAAGGGGAAACATAGAGACAAACAAGAAGGCCAGTTTAAAACTGGAAACATGGAGTGAACGAGGTATAAACGAAAAAAAAAAGAACTGGGGAAAAATGGAATATAAGAAGATGTAAGTAGTATCTATAACAGAAGCAAAAAGAAAAGGAAGAAGAACCGCCATATTGGTAAACTAAAATTTAGTAATATATAGTAGAATAGAAAAACAAGAGAGAGCGCAGCCAGGGGTAGCGTGCATGGTAAGGAAAGAGAGTAGATTTAGAGATGGGTGATAAAAATGAAAAGAATGAGAATAGTAGTCACATAAGATATTAATGCTAGAGTGGGAAAAAAGTAGAAAAATGGAACGATTTTACAGAACCATGCACAGGATAAAATCAACAATAATGGAAAACTATTACTTGAATTCTGTTTAGACAATAATACGATGATCATGAATATACATTTCCAACAAAAAAAATTCAAAAGATCACAAGAGGAGCTAGAGCTGCCTCTGTGGATTGTTTTAAGGCAGTAACGATATCAATGAAACCTTCGACTACTCTATTCACTACAGCTGGTTAATTTTTTCTTTAAACTCATGTAATTTTGGGAAAGTTTCCTAGCTACGTCTTGGCCTTGAGGAGAATTGAACAAACGTTGGGCACAAAGGATGATTAATTGGTGAGAGAGTCGATCAACTTCTTCACACACCTGTAAAATTTCTGATTTCTGAACACCTGGTGGTCCATCGGCAACCTTAAAATGAAATACTACATTAACATTCAATGTAATCATATCAAGAAACGAATGATCAGTTATTGACTATACTAGAGTACAAAAAAACAGAGAGGAGCTGGATAAGAGACGTAAAGGTGAAAAGAAACCATGAAGTAGGCAGTGACTACTACCTTTTGATAACTACGTTTAACAGCAAAATAATAGGAATAAAAACAGTGGCGTAGCTAGCCCCACAGGGGCCCCATATCAAAGTTTATCGCGGGGCCCTTTTCCACCACTGATATGGCATAGTTCTAAAAAAATGTTCAACAAAAGAAGCAAAAACGCTTGTATATAATAGAATCGAAATATGCTTTATCGTCACTGAAAATTTTATAATTTTTTGGACAAAGCTTACAAAGAGTAGAAAAAAAATAACAAATACAATTTACTGAAATTACATAAATCGTCAATATTACAAAATAAAAGATAATGAAATAAAACAATACAGGGTGTTTCATTAATAATTGAAAATATTTTAACTGAAGATTCCTGGGCTCAAAATATTACGGTTAAGGAAGCTGAAGCTCTTTGAAGATGGTGTCTTTTAATTCGTTTTTCAAATACCTCTAGAACACTTATATTTAGAAAAACGAAAACTGGTAAGTCTATTTATCTTCCATAGATAAACCGATTTCATAAATTGCGAATTTCTAGTACCGGTCATATGGGTCCTCTTTGGGTAGGGCAACAGTTATTTTATCGCATAACTTTTTGCTCTTTAACTTTTAAGCATTTTTGACACTGAATTATCAAATTGTGAGGTATTATAGTACCAAAAGTTACTCTTATTTTAAGTCGGTACCATACACCATTTTCTAGAAAAATAGATTTGAAAATTTTTCATTTCTTGATTTTGAACAAAATTTAAAAAAAAAACGGTGTATTTACCGACCTAAAGTAAGAGTAACTTTAAGTACTAGAATACTTCGTATCTAGTGTCAAAAATGCTTCAAAATTAAAGACACAAAAAAATGATGAGATTAAAATAACCGTTGACCTACCCAAAAGGGACGCATATGACCGGTACTAGAAATTCGCAATTAATGAAAATGATTCCTCTTTGGCATAAACGTAACAATTTTCGTTTTTTTTAGTTTTTTTTTTTAAATTTTTTTTTCAAATTAAAAAAAAACACAAAATTTTCAAATGGACATTTCTAGAAAACGGTGTATTCTAGGCTTAAAGCAAGAGTACCTTTTATTACAAAATTTACTAATCCACTATCAAAAAGGTTTAAAAGTTTTAAAAAAATATGCTATAAAATAATCGTTGCCCTACCGAAAACGGACCCCTATGACCGATACTAATAGTAATTCGCAATTCATGCAGTCGATTTACCTCTGGAAGATAAATAAGCGTATCAGTTTTCGTTTCTCTAAATAGAAGCGTTTTGGAGGTATTTAAAAAAAACTAATTAAAAGACCCCTTCTTCAAAGAGCTCTAGCTCCTTTAGGAAGCATTTTCGGACTAGATTATTTGGGTTAAATCTTAATACTTTGAGCCGAGGAATCTACAGTTAAATTATTTCCAATTATTAATGAAACACCCTGTATATTGGAAAATTTAAATAAATTGCAAATTGTATAATACAACCTTAGAACTAATAAGTTCTGCGTGTAACACCCAAAAATAGATAATAATAATAATTAACCTAATAAACTCTAATAAATCAAAATCGAAAAATAGATTTGAATTGTTGAGTTGTTTTAAAACAAATTCAGTTTTTTCAAGCCAAGGGTGAATGAACATTGAAAATGAGCGTAAATAAAGGAACTCTGTTCTTTAACGGCGAGCGACCGGTATATACCTAAAAATACAATGTATAGTTAAAGAACATATTACACGAAAATACACGCGATTACAAAAGCGATTACAAAAATTGCAATTTGGCAATACATTATACAATATCTCAGACACAGCCAACTATTCAACTACGAATAGACAATAAAAAGTAGCTTGAAAACAAAAAAGCTCTGCTGTTATATAATGACGAGAGGCAGAAAATAAACAGGTACCTACCTGTACAAAAATATAGTTTATATGGATAAAGAATCCATTACACGAAAATGTCGATATCCAAACAACATAAACTATTTCAAAGCGTTTTAATAGTGAAATAATTCTAGAATATTTTGTTCAATTTTTTTAATGGAATTTTGTTTTGACATGCCGCTCTGGGGCCCCTGAATGTCGGGGGCCCCGTATAATTGATACGGCTGATACGGCGGTAGCTACGCCTCTGAATAAAAAGGACAGAGGGCAAGGATACGGAGTTAAGAAAGGAAATGGACAAAGAAGGAGAAATGACAGAAATAGTAGAAGAAGAATGATGAAAATTTAGAAATGCTATGATAAATACAGTAAAACTGGTATATGGGATCACAAGAAATAATGGAAAATAGAAACGAATATCATTTTGGAATAAAGAGGAGAAAAATCGAAATAAAAGAAAAGAAGACATCGGGGAATGAGTTACAATAAAAGACAAAACTTAACAAACATATAAAAGATGCAAAATATAGAGAATAAAAGTTAAAAAGAAAAAGTCAAAAATGAGAAAAAGAAAAACTGAAAGAAAACATTAAAGAATAGGTAAAATTGTGTTTGAGAGAACACTGAAAAACGAGGAAAAAAAGAAATAAAGCTAAGACAAATAATCAAAAATGGATAACTGTTAACCGACGACAAGGATATAATGGAAATATGGAGGGAACATTTCGAACAACTGTTGAAAGGAGACCAATGAAAAGCAAGGAAAATGGAAACAAAGTAATAGGCGGATTAGAGGAAAATACGAAGAAATCATGAGCTGTACAAGAAGAAACTAGAGAAAGCAATAGGAAATATAAATACATACTGTGAAAGCTCCTAAGAGCTTTCTGAAGATCTGCTTTCTGAGCTTTCTGGGATCCTGCTAAACACGGTCTAATATTCATCTCAACCTAATTTTCACACTTAATCTTATCCCTAATTCTTCCTAATGGTCATAGAATAAGTTTTTTTAATTCGTGTAAAATTTCAGCTTTCCAACGTGAAAAAATATTTTTTTTAACTGTGGGCCTAAAACCTATTATTACAAAAAAATTACCTCTGGAATAAACAAACTAATTGATGGACCGAGCTAAAATTTTGAGTGTATTTTACCCACTGCAAATTTTGAGGGTTTTTTACCCACTACAAATCTCCCTTTGGTAGCAATCACAAAAGAGTAAATTTAAATTTTTACGAAATTTATAAACAATTAAAATTAATGAAGATAAAATGTTTCTACTGTATGTCTCTTAAAAAAAATTGGTTGACTATTGCGATGCCCTGTGAAAAACTTTATTTCCTGGATTATATGTAATTTTTATATAGATACTTTATCAATTTCTGTGACATGTAACAAATTTTATATAATAATTGATATATTACATATGCTTTTGTTGAATTATTGTTTTTACCATGTTAAAAAATACAGCAACACTTTCAACAACTTTTAAAATGAAAGTCCAAAATCTCTTTCCGGGCCATACTATTTTTAAAAAACGAAACAAGATAAACGAATAAAACATAGAGCTTCAACTCTTGTTAAAATATCAGTACCACAAATTTTCAAAAAGGTCTAGTACCAATACATAGTGCTTGAACAACGATGGAAAACAACGAAGACTTTTGAGATAATATGTAAAAGAGACTCAAAAACTTTAAAATGTTAAGATACATCCAAAAACATATAAAAATAAATCAAGCACATACCAAGACACATTTAGCCCACAACTTGTATACTTTCACGATAAAATGAGAAAACAAACCATGAAAAAAAAGGAGTTTCGCAGGAAACAACAACAATTGAAATGGAACATAAAAAAGTAAAACTTAATAGACAAATGTGTGAAGAGAAGAGTTCTTCAAATAACAAAAAACATTTGCTTAAAATGAAGGAACACATATGACATTAATTTATGCCGAGGGACATCTTAAAACTCATACACCATAAATTCAAAGAAAACAAAAAATGCAGATTTTTTGGAAAATTTAATAATTGATGGATTCGACCGTTACTTGATGGAAGTTCATTTTATCTCACAATAAAACACTGAAAACTTTTGTTTTCTATACTTCCACAAAATTTATTATTTACAACTATGTGACTACAGCTGTTTCAGCAGAGTGCCTTTCTCAAGTGATATAATTTACAATGTGTTTGCCTTTTTAAGTCTCTAACTGAAGAGGTTGAGGAGTGGGGAGCTGTTTGTCTCGAGTTGGTCATTCAGAATTATATCTGTATTTTTCAGTTTATTAATTTCCATAGATTCTAAAAAAGATAGCTTAAGGCCTTTAATTTGGATATGCAGAATTTGAAACTCTTCATTGAAAGAATGATTATGATCTAAAGGTGAAGTGCATATGTAGAAGTGTCTGTTTTTCTATTGTTGAAAGCCCTTTTGTGTTCTGCTATCCGTTTGTCAAAAGTTCTGCCAGTTTGGCCGATGTACGTTTTCGGACAGTCACCACAAGTTAGTTTGTACACACCACTCTGTAGTTGCTTTCTCTTTCGGCTTTTATTGTTCTTAATATATTTGCTTAAGTTGTTGTTAGTTCTGAAAGCTGGTATTATTGCTTTCTTTTTTATGTATCTGGCTATTTTTGTTGTTATCTTGCCAGTATATGTGAGAGAGCAGGTTCTTTCTGTGGTGGTGGATACACTAATTTCAGGGTTTCTTATGGAGTTTTTGATTTAAAATTTTGTTAACTGTTTGTTCGTTATAGCCGTTGTTTACTGCTATTTGTTTAATGATGTTTAGTTCTATCTCGAAGTTATTTTTTGTCATGGGAATTTCTGTCAGTCTATGTATCATGCTATGGTAGGCTGCTAATTTGTGTTGTGTACACAATTCATCATCCCATCCTACACAACACAAATTAGCAGCCTACCATAGCATGATACATAGACTGACAGAAATTCCCATGACAAAAAATAACTTCGAGATAGAACTAAACATCATTAAACAAATAGCAGTAAACAACGGCTATAACGAACAAACAGTGAAGAAAATTTTAAATCAAAAACTCCATAAGAAAGCCCTGAAATTAGTGTATCCACCACCACAGAAAGAACCCAGTACCTTCTGCTCTCTCACATATACTGTCAAGATAACAACAAAAATAGCCAGATACATAAAAAAGAAAGGAATAATACCAGTTTTCAGAATTAACAACAACTTAAGCAAATATATTAAAAACAATAAAAGCCGAAAGAGAAAGCAACTACAGAGTGGTGTGTACAAACTAACTTGTGGTGACTGTCCGAAAACGTACATCGGCGAAACTGGCAGAACTTTTGACAAACGGATAGCAGAACACAAAAGGGCTTTCAACAATAGAAAAACAGACACTTTCTAGATCATAATCATTCTTTCAGTGAAGAGTTTCAAATTCTGCATATCCAAAATAAAGGCCTTAAGCTATCTTTTTTAGAATCTATAGAAATTAATAACTGAAAAATACAGATATAATTCTGAATGACCAACTCGAGACAAACAGCTCCCCACTCCTCAACCTCTTCAGTTAAAAGACTTTAAAAAGACAAACCCATAGTAATCTAAATCACTTGAGAAAGGCACTCTGCCGAAACAGCTGTAGTCACATAGTTGTAAATAATAAATTTTGTGGAAGTATAGAAAACAAAAGTTTTCAGTGTTTTATTGTGAGGAAAATTTAATGTTTATTGCAACAATATTCACAAATAATATAATCAGACAAAACGACTTTTGTAGATATCTTAAGAAAGTAAAAAAGTAAATGAACATTTTCAAGCTATTCTAAGGCCAAAACAATTTTTTTAACTGTTGTAAAGAGAGACAGTTACAAAATTAAATATAGAAAACGATTCTTCAAAGAAAGACTGCATTGTGGAAAGAACCGAAGTGTTTCGTGGACTGGAAAATCCTCAATACATCATAATATAGTACTAAAACTATTCAAAAATAAAAAAACTGAAAAAATTAAAGTTATACCATCTTCCATTAAAGACCAATGGAAGAAAACATAGTCCGGAATTACATAAGAGAAATATACAGCGTTACAACTACACGGAGGCAATAAGACAAAAAACAATCAACACAAATACAGTCAGAAAAATGAAAGAATACCCATGAACGAACATATAAAACACGCTGTATTTTCCTGTCACCGTGTCACAAAGAAAATTGTCCAGTGCAAGTACAAGTAACAATAATTATTACATGTACTTGCGCTGGCCAATTTTTTGTGTGACACGGTGACAGGCAAATACAGCGTGTTTTATAATATGTTCGTTCATGGGTATTCTTTCATTTTTCCTACTGTATGCAGACCAAAAAACAATAAACCGTGGTTTCTATATTCAGTCAAGATAGCAGCAAGAAAAAATGAGATGCCTGCGTAAGATATATGAGCAACAAAGACCTGGAGACCTACTGGGAAATATTGTCAGTAGAAATTGAGCATGGCATGTATGGAGGTCAAAAGCAGGCATGGAATATGCTAAGAGGAAGAAAGGAGAAAATAAATAAGAAAATTCAAACAATCACTCTAAAACCCGAAATCTGGACAGAACATTTAAATAATCTGTACAATGACACCGATGTATATACCGAAGAATAAGATTAAAGTAACGTATATATCGAGGGGTTCGAGCGAAAACCTGATAACTAACAAAAACATTGTTTCGAGATAATCGCGATTAAAGATTTTAGGAAGTTTGAAGAAGATTTCAAATCATCATAGGAAGTTTAATCAAACATTTGTTATAGCCAAATGGTAGAGAATTTAATGTTTAGTTAGAATAATTTATTGTAAGTTTAATTTATAAAAACGTATTTACAAAAAATAATAAAACGTGATATTTATCGGGTTTTACCTCGTTGAATGAGTATAACATTTGGTTTTATTGGTTTTTATTTTTAATTTTTTTAATTATAAAATAAGATTTAACTGTATATTACTCCAACAAAAAAAAAATTAATCTACATTCTTTTTTGAAAATAAAAAGGTAAAATGTCTTCTTCTTCCAATTGTTCTCCCATCATTAAATCTGGAATTCGATCTACGATCTTATTACCGGTTTTTAAATTTGATATCCAATAAATTTGATTTGTTTTTTTTTCTTTTATGGTGCAGAGTAGTTTTTTTAATTCAAACCAATATCTTCTCATATTGACAGTTATATTGTACAAAATAAAACATTTTCTAGAGTATACTACTACTAGACTCCAGTAATTTCTACAGAGTTTGTGTCTATAGTCTTCAGACAACTTTTTAGTACAATTAAATTTAAATTTACTACTATTGATTTGCTGTGGTACCTTTGAAGCCCTGATTTTGTTATAAATATGGGCCCCATTCTAACCGTCTTTTTGTTCTTAATAATAAATTTCCAATTTACCCCATGTTTTATTGGGTTTTCGCAGGAAAAAAGTGTACTGAAATTTAATAAACTATCATAGTCTAAAATTATTTATTGGGTTTTCGCATGAACATAGTTTTTCAAAATTGACAATTTTGTAATATTTGTCTCCGATAAAATTAATTATCAGTTTTTAACTCAGAAATATTTCTAATAAAATTAGTAACTTTACACAGGAAAAAGAAAATAAATTATTTTACCGGAAAATTATATTATAAATATGTTTACAACAAAGTATTTTAATTAGTAAAGTTATATATCGGTTTGCTGATATTTAAAAATACCAGTTAACGGTTTTTACCATGGTTGATTTTTATTAGTTATTGTGCTCAAAAATGTTAATATCAAATAATAACATTTATCAGTGGTAGGAGACGTGTTTTTAATACCGCAGAAATAAAAATACCGGATTTCATAATTTTGGCATTTATCGGGTTTTCGCTCGAACCCCTCGATATTGACAATGACAAAGATGTATCTACAAAGGTACATACAGAGGTACAAATAGCAATCAAGAAAATATAAAACAGAAAATTGGCAGGAACTTATGGTATGTTAAAGGCATTCTAAAAGCACTTAAAAACCAAAAAAACAAACTTTAAAAAATATATTAAAGCGCTCAAACACTTAAGGGGAATGGAGCAAAATGCAAAATTTTGACGCATGTCAAAATTTTCAATGTGTTTTAAGTGTATTCATTTTTTTCGAATCCTGAGAAAACTAATAAATATTTTTGAAAAATTTAAAGGCAGAATAAAAGATTACATTATTACCGAGGGCCTAAGGTCCATGAAAACTTCTATAATGTGTATTTTAATAAGTTACAGAGGTGAAAATAAAAGAGAAAATTTAATGTGATTTTTAATTGCAAATATTTCATTCAAA
Source organism: Diabrotica virgifera virgifera (assembly GCF_917563875.1). NCBI lineage: Eukaryota > Metazoa > Arthropoda > Insecta > Coleoptera > Chrysomelidae > Diabrotica > Diabrotica virgifera. Next base: position 6,980,281 of record NC_065449.1, on the reverse strand, counting down.
AGAAACTTTTTATTTATTCTAAAGGACTTTCGACCCTCGGTAATAAAGTAGTCTTTCATTTTGCGTTTAAGTGTTTCAAAAATACTTATTAGTTCTCTTAAGATTCCAAAAAATTAATAGATTTAAAACACATTGAAAGATTTGACATGCGTCAAAATTTTGCATTTTGCTCCGTTCCCCTTAAGATAGACGAACAAGGTAGCTAATAAGATCCTTGTTAAATATTTACCAGATTCAAGTTAGTAAAGACTGAAATGAAATGAAATGAATATGTTAAAGATTCTCTTGAAATAACAATAAAGTTTTGTCGAAAACATCTAAAAATGAATATATCTACAAATTAAAGCCACCTCAATGATATAGTCGGTTCGCTAAACTCAGACGCAAATGGCTAATGATTTTAGTACGTAACTTTTTTGTTTTTTGCCAATTTTGACAAAATTTGCAAAATTACTAAATATTTAGTAATTATTAACTATTTAGTAATGATTTTTTTGGCAATTTTATCAAATTGGCAAAATTACTAGCTTAAATCACTAGCCAGTTGAGTCTGAGTTTAGCGAACGGACTATAAAGTTGTTTACAAGGGAAGACATGAGATTTTTAAGATTTCCAGACCGTTTTGTAAGAATATGAGAAGCCATATAGGGTGTAAAAACAAATGAAGATTTTCTAAGCTGTATCAGGAATAAAAAATTTTTTATCCATGTAAAGATAACCAAGGCTCAAAGCAAGGTTGTATTTTAAAGAGCACAAAAATATTTCACGGACTGAAAGTTTTTTAAGACATTTCATAGCTAATACGAGTAGAGCCAATAGAAAATTGGAAAATACAAAACAAGTAAGGATTACAAATTATGATGCTCTCGGCAATGTCCTTTCATATGCTCTTTTTTTCTGAAAAATCTCGTACAATGTGGACATTTAATACTAAAATGACTAAATCTATGATTGTTTCTCTCTTCATCAGTAGGAAAGCATAGTAAACAGTAATTACAAGGAAAGTAGTGTTTCTCATCGCAATGCTCCATCACTAGAGCCCTAGAAGCATAAGAGTTTTCACAATACGGACAGTTGGCTATAAGGTGTACTTTAAGAACATGTGCATCTTTTTCTCTACGAGTTAAGAAAGAAGAAGAACAGTACAAGCAACGGAAATTATGTGCATGATAACAATGATACTCCATGTGACTTACATCTGGAAAACTTTCCTTGCAATGTGGACAATCAACCACCAAATGCTCTTTTTCGTGATCTTCTCTCTCTTCTTCATCCGTAAACCAGTCACCACAGTGCCTACATGGAAAATAATGTTCATCGAAGTTGTGTCTATGACATTCTTCCTCAGTTAGGAAAAGTTCGTCGCAATACATACAGCTGCTTTTCATATGCTTTGATCGGTTATGGAGATTTCTGTCTTCGTCTGTTACAAACCATTCATCACAATATAAGCACTCGAATCGGTTTTGAAGCTTACGGTTTTCCTGCATTTCGTCGATCTCTATAAAAGTGGTATACAATGAGGATATTTAAAAATTTTTCAAAAATTAAACTAAACACCTTATTAGTAGAATTTCCAGTAGCAAAAGGGTTACTAGTACATTCTTTCACGGTTTTTGCTCTAAATTTTAAAGAACCGCTTGGATTGACATGAAATTTGGCATACGCATAGCTTATATGTCAAAGAAAAAAATTGATATTGTGCCGATGTGTGCTTTTGCCCTGGAGGTGAAGAAATATATGTCCAAAATAAGTCTGGAAATGGATAAACTGACTAATTTTAAGTAACTTTTGTTTTATAGAGCTTTTTCGTCAAATCAACACTTTTCGAGTTATTTGCGAGTGAATATGTTCATTTTTCAAGAAAATAACTACATTTTTAGATTGTTTTTCGCAACTAACTAAAAAAGTAATTATCTTGTCGAAAAAAAATGTTCTTAGCAAAAATATAGAGCCTGTAAAAAAGTAAAAATAAAATGGTGTACGCGTTAGGCCTCTGGACCTCGTAGAACCAGAGTTTCATCCATCCAATGGCACTACAGCCCAAATCGAGCCTTGGCCTCCTTCAACAAGCTTCTCCAATCATTTAGATTTACCGCTGTTCTTTTCCATGAACGCGTTCCCAGGAAGTCCCAGGATGTTCCTGGCATCCTCATCGACTTCGTCTTCCCATCTCTTTTTAGGTCTTCCAACAGGTGCATTCTTGCATTTAGCAATTTTCTGGGGATTCTATTCTCATGCATGCGGACCACGTGCCCTGCCCACCGTAATCTCTGCAGTTTAGTGTATTGTGCTAGAGTTGGTTCGCTATATTGCTCGTATATTTCTCTATTATATCTAATTCGCCAGTTGTTATTTTAACTTATTGGGCCCAGTATACTACGTAATATTTTTCTCTCAAGCACATCTAATGCATTATCAGATTTCTGTGTCAGCACCCAGGTTTCACAGCCATAACTTATTATGGGCCTGATTATTGTTTTATAGACCCGGAGTTTTGTTTTCCGGTGTACGTCTCGCGATTTGAATATGTGGCCAATCGAGAAATAGCCTTTATTTGCCAGCACAAGCCTTCTATTTATTTCCTGTTCTTCTTCATTGCTTGTGACCAGATCCATTCCTAGGTACGTGAATCTATTCACTTGTTCTATATCGTCAATAAAGTGTTGTTGCGCCGGTCTATTTGATCTGGTTTGTATGAGTAGTTTTGTTTTATTTGTTGTATAGCCTGTGAAAAAGTAAAAAAAAATAGTGTACGCGTTAGGTCTCTGGACCTCGTAGAACCAGAGTTATAGCCAATGAAAAATAGATTCATATTCACCAAATTTCAAATAAACTATTTCGAAGTGAAATATCCAAAAAATTAAACACATTTTGGGGAAAACCCATTATAACTTTTTTAAAGTGTTTTAAAAAAGCTTTATTTCAGTTTTTTATAAAAAGTTTCTAGCATTAAATTTAAACAAGTTACGCTCAAAATAAAGTTTGTTTTGGCAAAAAAAAATCGGGAAGACCACCCCCTAATTAGCAACTTAAATGAAATTAATCGTTACCGCTCCACAAATTATTTTACTTATATTGTGTTTATATTATCTGTAAGTTTCATTGACGTTTTAAACTTCAAACTGATAGTACGAAGTAAAATCTACTCTTAGTAAAAATTAACATTTTTAGCTCAAAAAGTATTATTTAAACTTTCATACGAGTTGAAAAAGTAACAGTTTTTGTCAGTGAATAAAATTGTATACCTATTTATATAGGTAAACTTTAAAATTTTAGTGAAAAGTTAATTAAGAAGACAAGTGTATTCTGACAACTAATAAATATCGGTCCCCGATGGGGGACAAAACTACACAACCGACGTCTTTTGTGACGACAGATGCTGATATGGATAACAGTATTTTAATTTCAAGTGTTACTAGTAATAATCCAAGTGATAGTAACCTCCAGAAAACAAAGCAGTTGGAACCGAAAACTTTCAATATTCTTTCAGATAAGTACAATGTACAAAATATTTGGGTATACATAGAAAGCACTGAAAATAATGTAGGAAAATTGCATGCAATGACAGTTGCCCATATCCTTTTTAAAAAATTTAAACTTAATAATATTTTGGAAATTAAGAGTATAGGCCGAAACCGGATTAAGGTTTTATTAAAATCATTATTAGAAGCAAATAATTTAGTTAAACATCCCCTCCTAAAGTCAGAAAATTTAAAAGCATTTATTCCAAATCACTTACTTGAAATTAAAGGGTTAGTAAGAGATGTTGATACTCGTTACGATATCAACTATCTTATGGAAAATATAGAATCACACTCACGCGTCACTAATATCTACAGATTAAATAGAAAAGTCCAAAAAGAAGACAGAACAGTTGAATTTGTACCAAAAAAAACTATTGTTGTTACTTTTGAGGGGAATATTTTACCTGATCGAGTAGCTTTTAATAGAGTCTTTTTTCCTGTCGAACAATTTGTAGGAAGAGTGATCCAATGCTTCAAATGTTTTAAATTTGGGCATGTATCTAAGCAGTGTAACAGTACTGAAGAAAAGTGTATCAATTGTGGAGAAATTAAAGACGATAAACATAATTGTGATAAAAATTTAACTTTTTGTATACACTGTAAAAGCAAAGATCATGTTTCTATCTCAAAAAAGTGTCCCTCTTACGATAATCAAAAAAAAATTAAAAATATAATGATACAGCGAAAAACCTCCTTTAAAGAAGCTAAAGAAATTTCTGAAAACTCCTTATCCAGTCTAGTAAATCACAACTCTTTTTCACCGCTAACAAATTATGACCAAAATTTTCCTGTTCTTCCTAACAACCATCGTATGTCATTATCACAACCTAATCAAATTCCTAAAAATACCAATTGCAATCAAAATAATTTCCTTTCCCAACCCAATCCTGTAAGCTTTAGTCCTCCAATGAAAAAGAAGAGAAAATCAAACTCTCCCACTATCCAGTCACCTATCCATTAACCATTATTTCCATTCTCCTTTGGACCTTCACAACCTTTGCCGATAAATTCAAATAAACCAAACTACGCTTGTTTGGAAACCAAGAAGAGTAGTATAGCTAGCAACCTATCCATTTTTATCGTGGATTTTTTAAATAAAATTCTTTCAAGTAACAATAGACAACCTATTGATATTAAATTAATTACAAGTAGCATAGAACAGGTATTGGAGGATACTTTGAAAAACCAATAAAATGCCCAAAACACGCAATTTAAATATAATGCAATGGAATGCACGTTCTGCTATAGCTAACAAAAATAGTCTGGTACAATTTCTTTATGATAAAAATATTGACATTGCTATTATAAGTGAAACTTGGTTCAAAAGAAATCAAAAATATAGTTTTAGTGGTTACAATATAGTCCGCAATGACAGAAACGATGGCTACGCTGGTGTGGCAATTTTGGTACACAAATCTCTTCGTTTTGTTGAACATAAAATCAATATAAATTACAATGAAAATATTTTAGTGTGTGCTATCCAAGTTAAATATGGAACTTTATTGTTAAATTTTTTATCTATTTATAAACCTCCAAAAATACAAACAAAATATGACGATTGGACTAAAATTTTTGAACAATTTGAGGGTCCTTTAATTATAGGTGGTGACTTTAATGCACACCACTCTATATGGGGTTGTCGTAATAATGATACCATAGGGTCACAACTTATAAATGTCGCAGATGATTTAAATTTAACAGTTTTAAATAATGGCGAACCTACAATTTTGAGACGTCCTGATCAACAAGATTCGGCTGTCGATGTAACTTTTTGTTCACCTGAATTGGTTAACAAGACATCTTGGAATGTCATTCCTGACACTCTAGGATCAAATCACTATGTCATATCTATAGAACTTCTTTTTGCAATTAATGAAAATGAAATATCTCCTAAAAATAAATGGAATATTAAAAAAGCCAATTGGGCGTTATATACCTCTACTATTCAAAATTTACACGATACAAACAATTTTCACTCGGATAATCTAATTGATAAGTACTCCTTCTTCATAAATAATATAAATACGGCTGCGGGAGCAGCTATACCCCAATATAAACCTTATAAATGTAAAAGGCACCCACCCCCTTGGTGGAATATTGATTGTGACAATATTATCAAACAACGAAAATTGGCTCTAATAAATTACAAGAAAAAAAGTAATTTTGAAAATTATGTTCAATATCAGGAGATTGCAGCTAGAACCAAAAAAACATTATAAAGTATAGCCAAAAAGCATTGGATTGAATGGGTCTCTTCGCTCAATAAAAATACATCCGCTACAACTCTTTGGAATCAAGCTAAAAAACTTTACAGAAAACCGCTATCAAACATAAAATCTTTAGATCAGAAATGGATGGATGACTTTCTTATTAAAGTTGCACCCCCAACTGCGAACCCTCAAATAATTCCCAGCTCCATAGCATCAACCCCAGCTGATAAAAATCATTTTCTCTTAAAACCTTTTACTTACAATGAACTAATTTTCGCTATAAATAATCGTAAAGATAATAGTCCAGGATACGATCATATCAAATACTCCATGCTTTTAAACCTTCCAGAAGTAACAAAACATTTTCTATTGGACCTTTTTAATCGTATAGTTCAAGACAATTCTGACGTAAATATTTTTAAAGACATAATTGTTATTCCGATTCTAAAGCCTACAAAAGATCCAAATTCAGCCGAATCTTATCGACCCATTTCTCTTTTTTCGTGTGTATTTAAAACTTTGGAACGTATGTTAAAAAACAGACTAGAATGGTGGGTCCATACTAAAAAGTTACTACCAAACAATCAATTTGGATACAGACGAGGATGTGGAGCTTTAGATGCTTTAGCTACACTTGTAGCGGACATACAGGGTAATTTTTCTAGAAATAATTATTTGCCTACTTTATCACTAGATATAGAAGGCGCTTATGACAGTGTGTGTTTACCTCGATTAAAAGACAAAATGATCAATCAGTTTCAAATACCCATAAAACTAGCACAAACTATTCTTAATTTCTACACTGATAGACGCCTATACGTTAGAAACCATAAAAATGAACTTCTTGGACCACGTTATAATAGTTGGGGATTACCTCAGGGATCAGTCTTAAGCCCTTTTCTTTTTAATTTGTATACGGCTGATTTTCATAGCCTTAATGCACCAAGTATTACTTACAAAACAATCCAATATGCGGATGACTTCCTCATATATACAGAAAGGACAAAATATGAACCCTCCCTTACAATCTTAAGAAAATTACATGAATATTTCTCAAAATGGTTTTGTGAAAATGGTTTTAATTTATCCACTAGTAAATCTAATGTGTGTATTTTTTCACAACATAATATTCCTAACACAAATACTATTTTATTAAATGGCCAAACTTTAAATTTCTGCAAGTCAATAAAGTATCTAGGCATGTTTCTAGATCAAAAGCTAACTTGGAAATTACACATCGAGTATATGCTTGACAAAAGCAATAAAGGTCTAAACTTTTTAAAATCCATTTCTAAAACTTGGTGGGGAGCTGATGTAGAAACAGCTTTACTATTTTACAAATCTTACATCAGATCTATTCTGGACTATGGATGTATACTTTATGGATCAGCAAGTAAACAAATTTTAAATAAAATTGATGTATTTCAACGTACTGTTCTACGTATCTGTATGGGAGCAATGAAGTCTACTCCAATAGCACCATTGCATGTTGAAGCTTTAGAACCTCCCTTGAATTTTAGAAGAGATTATCTGAGTGAACAATTTGTTGTGAAAATTGCATGTATCAATAATTCATTATATTCTAGCATAAGCTCACTAAACACAGATGATCTAACAAACAGTTACTGGACTCATAAAAATACACCAACCCTGTGTACAGCCTTTAGAACCATGTGCAACAATAAGTATATCAACAATATCAACAACCTTGATACTAACGACTATTTCGCATTTTTTTATGAACCTGATATACATATACCTACATATTATAATAGTTCATTATTAGATTCATGCATCTTGAATTCCTGTATAGACAAATGGCCCAAAGCAACTGTAATCTATACAGATGCATCCAAAACATCGGAAGGGACCGGATGTGCTTTCTACATTCCATCTAAGTCAACAGAAAAAATGTTCAAATTACCTTCTAATTGCTCAATTTTTAGTGCAGAAGCAATTGCAATTCTTGAATCCTTGATATATTTCGATAGTTTAAACAATAATTCAGTGTTAATAATATCCGATTCATTGTCAGTTTTATTATCTCTCAAAAATTCAAAATTACCCAATTATAATTCTAATCCTTTCATTTACCAAATTAAGAACATGCTTGTCAAGCTTAAAAATAAAAATAAAACTACTAATTTTATTTGGGTAAAAGCTCATGTTGGTATAAAATATAATGAGCATGTTGATTCTTTAGCTAAAGCTGCAATAACCTCTTCAGCTGAAATTGTACCAGAGGAGAGAATTTGTATTCCTGACACTTTTTGTATCTCTAAAATAAATCAAATAGATCGTTGGAAAACTTATTGGCAAACTTTTTGTAACCATTCAACAACACAATATATTTATATACAACCACAAATTCCAAATTCGAGATGGTTTAAGAAATTTAGTAACATCCGTAAATATATAACAACCTTAATAAGATTGAGATTTGGTCATGCTTGTTATCCTACTCATCTTGCTAAAATCAAAATTTACAATTCAGACTTATGTGAAACATGTCAAGAACAAGGAGATCTTAATCATATCTTTTTTAACTGTTCCAAATATATTCAGCATACAGGAACTCTTTTAAGCAGCTTGCAAACGCTGCAAATATTTCCTCCGTACCAAATAAATAACCTATTGGCTACTAATGACAAAAGAGTATATGATTGTCTAATCAAATTTATACATAGTACAAATGTATGTCTGTAATCAATTTTAGCCAATCTCGTTAACCTTTTTTTTACCCAATTGTTTATTTTCCCTCCTTTTCCCTATTTATAGTAATGTCTTTTAGTAATTTTTAAGAGGTTTTTTTTTCTTTTGACTATTTTGATCTGTTTGCAATAGTAGGTATAGATAGACACTTTTTTATTTAGTATTAAGTAAATTAGAATAATATGTTTTTCTTTTTAATCATTTGTATTAGGTTTAATAGTTTTTTTGTATTAGTATTAATTATTATCAAGTTGTATCTGGCTAAATAGCTAAGTGCTAAAGTCACAAATAAAAAAAAAAAAAAAAAAAAAAAAAATCTGTAAGTTTCATCGATTAAAAGTGCTTATTTTTGGAAAAATTTGGTTTTAAAGTAAAATTTTAAAATATTTTAATTTTGAAAAATATGCTTTTTTCAAAATAACTTAAAAATTGTTAGAGATACCAAAAATCCCGAAAAACAAAAAAACTCAGCATTGCTTTTCTAAATATCATGTATTTTTTTGTTTTTCTGTTAGACAAAAATTGACTAAGATTTGGTGTTTGTAAATTTGCATACATTCGTGATCAGTGACTCGTTCAACCCCTTTTAACTACAGCCCTTTCAAAAATAAGGACTTTGAACCTATGACACTTACAAATCATATTATAAACAATACATACACGAGTCAAGAAACTTGTGAAGTCGTAACGATTAAGTTCATTTGAGATACTAATTAGGGGGTAATTTTTCCGATTTTTTTACCAAAAAAAGGGACTAACTTTATTTTGAGCGTAACTTGTTTACTTTTAATGCTAGAAACTTTTTTATTAAACAAAAATGATGCTTTTTTAAACACTTTAAATAAATTGTAATGAGTTTTCACCGGTATGTGCTCCATTTTTGCTTATTTCACGTTAAAGTATTCCATTTTTTAAGTTGACGAATATGAACCTATTTTTAATTAGCTATAACTCTGCTTCTACTAGGCATAGAGACGTGATATATACACCATTTTTTTTAAATTTTTTACAGGCTATATTTTTGCTAAGCACGTTTTTTCGACAAAATACTTACTATTTGAGTTATTTGCGAAAAACCGTCTAAAAGTGTGGTCATTATGTTGAAAAAATGAACATATTCACTGGCAAATAACTCGAAAAGTATTGACTTAGTGAAAAAACTCTATAAAACAAAAGTTACTTAAATTTAGTCAGTTTATCCATTTCCGGACTTAATTTGGACGAATATTTTTTCAACCCCAAGAGGGGGTGAAAACCACCCCCGGAGCAAAAGCACATATCGGCACAATATCACTTTTTTCTTTGACTTGTTAGTTATGTGTATGCCAAATTTCACGTCAATCCAAGCGGTTCTTTAAAATTTAGATGTTTTGCAATATTTTACCGTTAAAGAACGTACTATACGATAAGAATGCTGCCTTTCTCCAATACTATTCAAGATATATTTAAATGAAACACTAAAACACTGGAGAGGATCTTGTTCAGGGATGGGAATCCAATTTGACGATGATACAATATTGTATAATCTACATTTTGTGGACGTGGACGACTAAGTCGTAGTGGCAGCAGACAAGGAAGATTTAGAATTCATGACGAGACGGTTATTTCAAACATATGAAGAATGGGGCCTTTCTGCCTCTGTAAATAGAATCAAAACACAATATTTATGCATCAGGAATGAATCAGAAGATCTCATGGTCAGCGAACATAAAACAATCAAGAACTGTGAGGAATATATACAGGGTGTTTGGTAAAGAATGGACCATAGCTTAACCTTATATTCCTGAGGTTAAAATAGGGCGATTTAAGCTAACTTACCTTAGTACAGAAGTTGATAATAACCGAAATACAGGGTGTCAAAGTTCAACTTTTATTTTATTTATTTTTGAATATTTCCTGACAGGCATGGGGGAACAACACGAAATTTGGTAAGTGGTGCTGGTACTGCTCACCCTACTTAATTATGATAAACAAACGTTTCGGGCTACGACCAGAGGCGTACGACGGGGGAACGTGAATGGTGTACCCTTCCCAAATTCTACGCCACTGGCGGAATTGCTATTTTAGTGCAATTTTTTGATTCTCCAATACTTTCTATGTAAATAACATCCTATTTATTCTTAACGATAAAGCCATTAGTTTTCGAGATATTTGAAGCTAAAAACTAAGGAGCATAATATATTAATGAAAATAAGTGTGCCTTTTCACTTTTAACTTCAAATATCTCGAAAACTAATGACTTAACCGTTAAGAATGATGAGTATATTATTTGCATAGAAAGTATTGGAGAATCTAAAAATTATGCTAAAATAGCAATTTCATCAGTGGCGTAGAATTTGGGAAGGGTCAACCATTCACTTTCCCCTATCGTACGCCTCTGGTATTAACCAGAAACGATTATTTAACATAATTTAGTATGGTGTACAGTACCTACCTACATTTTCTGCCAAGTATCATAAGGATATGTCAAATAGTTTTATAGTACCGGGCACACATATTTCTTAAAGTTTTAAACAAAGAATAAATTATTAAAAAAAGAATACTCCAAAATAAATTGACATATCCGTGTGATACTTGGCAGAAAGTGTCGGCACTGTACACCCTACTAAATTATGTTAAATAATCGTTTCTTGCTACTACCAGAGGCGTACGACAGAGGAAAGTGAATGGTTGACCCTTCCCAAATTCTACACTACTGATGAAACTGCTATTTTAGCATAATTTTTAGATTCTCCAATACTTTCTATGCAAATAACATACTCTTCATTCGTAACGATAAAGTCATTAGTTTTCGAGATATTTGAAGTTAAAAATGAAAAGGCACACTTATTTTGATTAATGTACTATGCTCCTTCGTTTTTAGCTTCAAATATCTCAAAAACTAATGGCTTTATAGTTACGAATAAATAGTATGTTTTTTACATAGAAAGTATTGGAGAATCAAAAAATTGCACTAAAATAGCAATTTCGCCAGTGGCGTAGAATTTGGGAAGGGTCAACCATTCACGTTACCCCGTCGTACGCCTCTGGCAGTAGCCAGAAACGTTTGTTTAACATAGGTAATTTAGTAGATTGTACAATACCAGTACCACTTACCAAATTTCGTGTTGTTGTTCCATGCCTGTCAGGAAATATTCAAAAATAAATAAAATAAAAGTTTAACTTTGACACCCTGTATTTCGGTTATTATTATTGTCAATATTTATCAATATTGTCAATAATATAAGTCAATTATTATTGTTGAAGTTGTCACCTAACTTTATCTGCAAAAATGTCACCTCGCACATCCAAAAATAGACTTTTTTTCACAGATCCTTCCTGGTCTAAATAACCTAGAGTAAAACACTAAAGTTCTAAGTTAGTTTTCGTAAAATTTATTAACAAATAACGATTTTTACTTATTCTGTAGTTTACGAAGCAACAAATAAACTTTTTATTTTTCAAAAACCTGCATTTTGAAGGTTTTTCAATGTTCTAAAAAATTAAATTTTGTAATTTTACGTCAACTATTTAGCTTTTTAATGGGGTCCAAAAAATCTAAAAAAAAAACGCGTTTTTTGAACTAAATTGTTAATAATTAAAAAACGGACGCGAACTCTAGGCAAAAAACAGGTAGGATTTCTTCCTATAGGTCTACAATAACTAAAAAAGTAGTCAGCTACTTGGATATTTGAGTGTCTCAAACATGGTCTATGTATTTTGCTTATTTCCCTGGAGTACATATAATGGAAGTCAAATCAACTACCATAGATGAAATTCAAAGGAGACAGTTGATCTGTTATGGTCATGTAGAAAGAATGGACGAAAACAAATTTTAACATGGATGCCAGGGGAAAGAAGACACAGAGGAAGGCCGAAACAATCCTGGCTAGGCGGAATTCAGAAGGCAATGTCGGAAAGGAACCTTCATCTTGCCGAATAACACGCCCGACGAAGCTGGAAACTAGGAACAAGAAGGAGGAGAACGCTACAAATAACCGGGATGATGCTAATAAAAAAACATGACTATTTTCATGTTCCACTTTTAGTTCAAACGTAACAAACCGGTCGTCACAATACTTACATATGTAAAAATGCTTCTGTCTACAATGTTCCTGCAGGAACTGGTGGTTTCTGAAATATCTGTCACAATGAGGACACGGTACTGTCACATGGACGTCCTTATCATGCTCGAACCTTTCCAAACGAGAAGTAAACCATTCAGAGCACCAGAAACACTTAAAATAATGGAAAATGTTGCGATGGGATTCTAGAGAGTACTCATTTCTAAATCGTTCCGGGCAAAGTGAACATGTAAAGGTGTAATGGACGTTGGTCACGTGTTGGTTTTTATCCTGGTCGTTTAGGAACCATTCGTCGCAAAACTGGCACAAAAAGTGGGCGGATTCACAATGAGCGCGCATGTGGCTTTGGTCTCTAAAAAACCTTGTACAAAATTGACATTGCACTAAATGGACTTGAGTTTCGTGGGTACATCGTTCATCCTCAGAAGGGAACTGGAGTGAGCAGTACCTACAAGACCAACACATGATGGGCAAAAGAGTGCTCTATGAAATTGGCTGCTGTATTAAATTGCCTTTCACAGAATTGACATTCTATCAACACCTTAGGAAATAAATTTGTAAACAAGCTAAAAAATAAAAAATTCAAAAGCTTAATGTGTTAACAAATATTATAAATAAACAAGCTTACTTTTAAAGAGAATTTCCTCGCTGCTGGTAAATTGAAATTATTTGTAAATAATAGATTGGAACACCAACAACTTTTTTGGTTTTTGTAATGACCACGGGCAGGTGAGACAGAAAAACACAAATAAACAATATTCAGGCTAGTTACTGTTAATTTGGCAACTACATCGAGTGTTAAATTAGATTGAGGCGTTTTCTAAATGACAGTTAAATTTTTATTTTAAATATTTTTTGAAAATATTTTTGTCTGAATTATTTTTGGTAGATAATTGAGTAATAGTCCCCAGTACATGTACATAATTAACACAAGAACAAAAAAACCGCTAAACGCCGTAAAAATGATTGGCGCATACAATATTCCAGCTACAAAAGATCTGATATGAATATTACGTGGCGCGAAAATCTATTTCCATTTTGTTGCAAGACAAAATTCTAGTTTTGTTTTAAAAGATTTTTCCATAATATTTGCTTAATTTGAAATAAAACGCTCCACAAAAGAGTAAATTTGATACAGTTTGACTTTTGAAACACTTTTGTGGCGCGTTTACTTCAAATTTAGCAAATATTATGGAAAAATCTTATAAAATAAAACTAGAATTTTGTTTTGCATCAAAATGAAAATTTATTTTCGCGCCACGTAATATTCATATCAGATCTTTTGTAGCTGGAATATTGTATGTGCCACTCATTTTTACGACGTTTAGCGGTTTTTTTTTCTTGTATCAAGAGTTTTTCAAAGTTATTTATAAATTTGTATGAAGTTGAATGCAATGTTTCTCGATTGCACGTTCAGCTTTATAAATGGTCGCCTTTGTCGCATTACCGAATTCAGAAGGCAATGTCGGAAAGGAACCTTCATCTTGGCGAATAGCACGCTCGACGAAGCTGGAAACTAGGAACAAGAAGGCGGAGAACGCTTTAAATGACCGGGATAATGCTAATAAAAAAAACATGACTATTTTCATGTTCCACTTTTAATTCAAACGTAACAAACTGGTCGTCACAATACTTACATATGTAAAAATGTTTCTGTCTACAATGTTCCTGCAGGAACTGGTGGTCTGAAATATCTGTCACAATGATGGCAAGGTACTGTCACATGGACGTCCTTATCATGCTCGAACCTTTCCAAACGAGAAGTGAACCATTCAGAGCACCAGAAACACTTAGAATAATGGAAAATGTTGCGATGGGATTCTAGAGAGTACTCATTTCTAAATCGTTCCGGGCAAAGTGAACATGTAAACGTGTAATGGACGTTGGTCACGTGCTGGTTTTTATCCTGGTCGTTTAGGAACCATTCGTCGCAAAACTGGCACAAAAAGTGGGCGGATTCACAATGAGCGCGCATGTGGCTTTGGTCTCTAAAAAACCTTGTACAAAATTGACATTGCACTGTCAAATGGACTTGAGTTTCGTGGGTATCTCGTTCATCCTCTGAAAGAAACTGGAGTGAGCAGTACCTACAAGCCAACCATGATGGGCAAAAGAGTGCTCTATGAAATTGGCTGCTGTATTAAATTGCCTTTCACAGAATTGACATTCTATCAATATCTTAGGAAATAAATTTGTAAACAAGCTAAAAAATAAAAAATTCAAAAGCTTAATGTATTAACAAATATTATAAATAAACAAGCTTACTTTTAAAGAGAATTTCCTCGCTGCTGGTAAATTGAAATTATTTGTAAATAATAGATTGGAACACCAACAACTTTTTTGGTTTTTGTAATGACCACGGGCGGGTGAGACAGAGAAACATAAATAAACAATATTCAGGCTAGTTACTGTTAAATTAGCAACTACATCGAGTGTTAAATTAGATTAAGGCGTTTTCTAAATGACAGTTAAATTTTTATTTTAAATATTTTTTGAAAATTATTTTCTCTAAATTATTTTTAGTCGATAACTCAGTAATAGTCCCCAGTACATGTACATAATTAACATAAGAATAAAAAACCGCTAAACGCCGTAAAAATGAGTGGCACATACAATATTCCAGCTACAAAAGATCTGATATGAATATTACGTGGCGCGAAAATCTATTTTCATTTTGATGCAAGACAAAATTCTAGTTTGTTTTAAAAGATTTTTCCATAATATTTGGTCAATTTGAAGTAAAACGCGCCACAAAAAAGTAACTTTGATACAGTTTGACTTTTGAAACTCTTATGTGGCGCGTTTACTTCAAATTTAGCAAATATTATCGAAAAATATTTTAAAATAAAACTAGAATTTTGTTTTGCATCAAAATGAAAATTCATTTTCGCTCCACGTAATATTCATATCAGATCTTTTGTAGCTGGAATATTGTATGTGCCACTCATTTTTACGGCGTTTGGCGGTTTTTTATTCTTGTATCAAGAGTTTTTCAAAGTTATTTATAAATTTGTATGAAGTTGAATGCAATTTTTCTCGATAACACGTTAAGCTTTATAAATGGTCGCCTTTGTCGCATTACCGAATTCAGAAGGCAATGTCGGAAAGGAACCTTCATCTTGGCGAATAGCACGCCCGACGAAGCTGGAAACTAGGAGCAAGGAGGCGGAGAACGCTGTAAATAACCGGGATAATGCTAATAAAAAAAACCATGACTATTATCAGGTTCCACTTTTAGTTCAAACGTAACAAACCGGTCGTCACAATACTTACATCTATAAAAAATGTTTCTGTCTACAATGTTCCTGCAGGAACTGGTGGTTTCTGAAATATCTGTCATAATGAGGGCACGGTACTGTCACATGGACGTCCTTATCGTGCTCGAACCTTTCCAAACGAGAAGTGAACCATTCAGAGCACCAGAAACACTTAAAATAGTGGAAATTGTTGCGATGGGATTCTAGAGTGTACCATTTCTAAAACGTTCCGGGCAAAGTGAACATGTAAAGGTGTAATGGACGTTGGTCACGTGTTGGTTTTTATCCTGGTCGTTTAGAAACCATTCGTCGCAAAACTGGCACAAAAAGTGGGCGGATTCACAATGAGCGTGCATGTGGCTTTGGTCTCTAAAAAACCTTGTACAAAATTGACATTGCACTGTAAAATGGACTTGAGTTTCGTGGGTACATCGTTCATCCTCAGAAGGGAACTGGAGTGAGCAGTACCTACAAGACCAACACATGATGGGCAAAAGAGTGCTCTATGAAATTGGCTGCTGTATTAAATTGCCTTTCACATAATTGATATTCTATCAACATCTTAACAGGAAATAAATTTGTAAAAAAGCTAAAAAATAAAAAATTCAAAAGCCTAATGTATTAAAAAATATTATTATAAATAAACAAACTTACTTTTAAAGAGAATTTCTTATCTGCTGGTAAATTGGAATTATTTGTAAATAATAGATTGGAACACCAACAACTTTTTTGGTTTTTGTAATGACCACGGGCAGGTGAGACAGAAAAACACAAATAAATAATATTCAGGCTAGTTACTGTTAATTTAGCAACTACATCGAGTGTTAAATTAGATTGAGGCGTTTTCTAAATGACAGTTAAATTTTTATTTTAAATATTTTTTGAAAATATTTTTCTCTGAATTATTTTTGGTAGATAATTGAATAATAGTCCCCAGTACATGCACATAATTAACACAAGAACAAAAAAACCGCAAAACGCCGTAAAAATGATTGGCACATACAATATTCCAGCTACAAAAGATCTGATATGAATATTACGTGGCGCGAAAATCTATTTCCATTTTGATGCAAGACAAAATTCTAGTTTTGTTTTAAAAGATTTTTTCATAATATTTGCTCAATTTGAAGTAAAACGCGCCAAAAAAGAGTAAATTTGATACAGTTTGACTTTTGAAACTCTTTTGTGGCGCGTTTACTTCAAATTTAGCAAATATTATGGAAAAATCTTATAAAATAAAACTAGAATTTTGTTTTGCATCAAAATGAAAATTCATTTTCGCTCCACGTAATATTCATATCAGATCTTTTGTAGCTGCTGGAATATTGTATGTGCCACTCATTTTTACGACGTTTAGCGGTTTTTTATTCTTGTATCAGGAGTTTTTCAAAGTTATTTATAAATTTGTATGAAGTTGAATGCAATGTTTCTTGATTGCACGTTCAGCTTTATAAATGGTCGCCTTTGTCGCATTACCGAATTCAGAAGGCAATGTCGGAAAGGAACCTTCATCTTGGCAAATAGCACGCCCGACGAAGCTGGAAACTAGGACCAAGAAGGCGGAGAACGCTTTAAATGACCGGGATAATGCTAATAAAAAAAAACATGACTATTTTCATGTTCCATTTTTAGTTCAAACGTAACAAACCGGTCGTCACAATACTTACATATGTAAAAATGTTTCTGTCTACAATGTTCCTGCAGGAACTGGTGGTTTCTGAAATATCTGTCACAATGAGGGCACGGTACTGTCACATGGACGTCCTTATCGTGCTCGAACCTTTCCAAACGAGAAGTGAACCATTCAGAGCACCAGAAACATTTAAAATAATGGAAAATGTTGCGATGGGATTCTAGAGAGTACTCATTTCTAAATCGTTCCGGGCAAAGTGAACATATAAAGGTGTAATGGACGTTGGTCACGTGTTGGTTTTTATCCTGGTCGTTTAGAAACCATTCGTCGCAAAACTGGCACAAAAAGTGGGCGGATTCACAATGAGCGCGCATGTGGCTGTGGTCTCTAAAAAACCTTGTACAAAATTGACATTGCACTGTAAAATGGACTTGAGTTTCGTGGGTACATCGTTCATCCTCTGAAGGGAATTGGAGTGAGCAGTACCTACAAGACCAACACATGATGGGCAAAAGAGTGCTCTATGAAATTGGGTGCTGTATTAAATTGCCTTTCACAGAATTGACATTCTATCAACATCTTAGGAAATAAATTTGTAAACAAGCTAAAAAATAAAAAATTCAGAAGCTTAATGTATTAACAAATATTATAAATAAACAAACTTACTTTTAAAGAGAATTTCTTCGCTGCTGGTAAATTGGAATTGTTTGTAAATAATAGATTGGAACACCAACAACTTTTTTGGTGTTTGTAATGACCACGGGCAGGTGAGATATAGAAACATAAATAAACAATATTCAGGCTAGTTACTGTTAATTTAGCAGCTACATCGAGTGTTAAATTAGATTGAGGCGTTTTCTAAATGACAATTAAATTTTTATTTTAAGTATTTTTTGAAAATAATTTTCTCTAAATTATTTTTGGTAGATAATTGAGTAATAGTACATAATTAACATATTTACGTTGTCGGACTGATACCCCAGGCTGTGGGTGAAAAATAGGTCGATTTCAGGATATAATTCAGGAATTTTTGAAACCTATCAGGTGTTGTAAAGGACGAAGCCAGGAATAACTTCTACTAAAATGTAACCAAAAATATTGTGCGCTTTTTTTTTAATTGCGATTTTCATTTGTTAAATTTGCAATTTTTATTGATTTTTAATTTTGTAGCTTAGGATATTGATTTTAGAGAAAAACTTTTTAATAGAAAGTTGTAGTAAATTAAAAAACCTACAATTTGAGCTATGGTAAGTTTAATTTCGTTAATTGGTTATTGCAAAACAGCCTGCGAAAAGTCCAAAATGGCCGTTTTTACAATTGCATTATTTATTGTACAAATAATTTTTTTTATTTTTTAAAGCTTTAAAATGAAAATCTTTCAATTCCAAACATAAAAAAAAATTGTAAAGCCAGATTAACGAATTTGTTGCTTTGATATTATAAATTGTTTATCACAAGAGGTCAAATGTCGAAGGCTATAACTTTTTGAAAAAAAAAATCGTAGAAAGTTAGTGAAACATCCAATCTCCTTCGACAGATTTATATTTTCATATTCTGGTGTAAATAAATGCGTAAAACATTTTTAAACCTCTAATTTTTGGGTTTGAAAATAAGGGGGCAAATTTCGTTATAAACATTTAGAGCTGAAGCGGCCCTGTACATCCTATGAGTTTTTAACTTACATATTATTGTTGCTGAAGATGAAACGAAGGTTTATAAAAAAATAAAAAATTTCTACGACCAACTGAAGCCGAGATAATTTTTGGGTTTGCAAATAAGGGGGCAAATTTCGTTATAAACATTTAGAGCTGTAGCGGCCCTGTACATCCTAGGAGTTTCTAACTTACAGATTATTGTTGCTGAAGACAAAACGAAGATTTATAAAAAAATAAAAATTTTCTACAACCAACTGAAGCCAGATAATTGTTTTTTTTTTCTTAAGTCGTAGTGCCTTTATTTATAACAATTAAGAAATTATTTTACAGTCATTGACTAAAGAAAGACTTATATTATCTTAAAATAAAAATTATTATAAAATATAATTACATTTAATTATTAAAAATTATTTTTAAAATCGGTGCTTTTGCGAGCGGCCGAATTTTGCAAATCGCCGGCTCGCTTCAAATCCGCGCGGTCGGAAAATTTTCACGTAACTTGTATTAAATTTTGACAGAAAACAATTTAATAATATTACCGTTATAATATACAATCTATTTACCACTCTATTTGTTTTTCTTAATAAACTTTTATATGTGAAATTTCATTTCTGAAGAAATAATATTACAAAAATGATACATATATATGAAATATATAACTATATTTTTAATTTTTTCATTGTTATATAAATATAATAATAATAATGTTACTTCTTACTATAATATACATAAAACTTTTTCTTCTTGTAGTGACTATTCTTTTTGGATTTCACATATAAAAGATTATAAAGAAAAACAAATACAGTGGAAAATAGACTGTATATTATAATGGTAATACAGTCGAACCCGCTTATTGGAATTGCCTTCGTGCCAAGCAAAAGTATTCTTATAACCGAGATATTCTATCATTGGTGGCTAGTAGAAACGTTTCGGGACCTCAAATTTCTATTCCTTAAAGCGGGATATTCCTATAACAGGTATTCTATTAAGCGGGTTCGACTGTATTATTAAATTGTTTTCTGTCATTTAATACAAGTTACGTAAAAATTTTCCGAGTGCGCGGATTTGAAGCGAGCCGGGCGATTTGCAAAATTCGGCCGCTTGCAAAAGCACCGATTTAAAAAATAATTTTTAATAATTAAATATAATTATATTTTATAATAATTTTTATTTTAAGATAATACGTCTTTCTTTAGTCAATGACTGTAAAATAATTTCTTAATTGTTATAAATAAAGGCACTATGATTTAAGAAAAAAAACAATTATCTCGGCTTCAGTTGGTTGTAGAAAATTTTATTTTTTTTATAAATCTTCGTTTCGTCTTTAGCAACAATAATCTGTAAGTTAGAAACTCATAGGATATACAGGGCCGCTTCAGCTCTAAATGTTTATAACGAAATTTGCCCCCTTATTTGCAAACCCAAAAATTATCTCGGCTTCAGTTGGTCGTAGAAATTTTTTATTTTTTTATAAACCTTCGTTTCATCTTCAGTAACAATAATATGTAAGTTAAAAACTCATAGGATGTACAGGGCCGCTTCAGCTCTAAATGTTTATAACGAAATTTTCCCCCTTATTTTCAAATCCAAAAGTTAGAGGTTTAAAAATGTTTTACGCATTTATTTACATCAGAATATGAAAACATAACTCTTTCGAAGGAGATTGGATGTTTCACCAACTTTCTTCGATTTTTTTCAAAAAGTTATAGCTTTCGACATTTTACGTCTTGGGATAAACAATTTATAATATCTAAGCAACAAATTCGTTAATCTGGCTTTACAATTTTTTTTATGTTTGGAATTGAAAGATCTTCATTTTAAAGCTTTAAAAAATAAAAAAAATTATTTGTACAATAAATAATGCAATTATAAAAAACGGCCATTTTGGACCTTTCGCAGGCTGTTTTGCAATAACCAATTAACGAAATTAAACTTACCATAGCTCAAATTGTAGGTTTTTAATTTACTACAACTTTCTATTTAAAAGTTTTTCTCTAAAATCAATATCCTAAGCCAAAAAATTAAAAATCAATAAAAATTGGAAATTTAACAAATGAAAATCGCAATTAAAAAAAAGCTCACAATATTTTTGGTCACATTTTAGTAAAAGTTATTCCTGGCATCGTCCTTTACAACACCTGATAGGTTTCAAAAATTCCTGAATTATATCACGTTTTTTCACCCACAGCCTGGGGTATGAAGAAACGAGGCTATAAATCTGTCGGACAAGAAATCAAAAATCTTTTGTAATTAATTATAAGTAGTTTCAATTGAAAATTAAGAGTTTTGTAACAACAAAACTGTACCGCGCTAGACTGACATCTTCCGGGTGTCGGACTCGATGATCGCTCCCACTTTTTTGTCCGACAAAAATAATAGTCTAAGAGCTAGAGCCGTAAAATCATCGTCATAAGTAATACGGAGTTTGGCATGTGAAATTTGTTTATTGTACAGGGTGTAACAAAAATACAGGTCATAAATTAAATCGCATATTTTGAGAACAAAAATAGTTCGAATGAGCCTAACTTACCTTAGTACTAATATGCACATAAAAAAAGTTACAGCCCTTTGAAGTTACAAAATGAAAATTGATTTTTTCAAATATATCGAAAACTATTAGAGATTTTTTAACGAAAATGGACACGTGGCAATATTATGGCCGGAACATCTTAAAGAAAAATTATAGTGAAATTTGTGCCACCCATAAAAATTTTATGGGGGTTTTGTTCCTTTAAACCCCCCCCCCCCCCCCCCAAACTTTTGTGTACGTTCCAATTAAATTATTATTGTGGTACCATTAGTTAAATTCAATATTTTTAAAACTTTTTTGGCTCTTAGTATTTTTTCGATCAGGCAGTTTTTATCGAGTTGCGGCTTCGTTTTTAATATGTTTACATAAAAATTTTATGGGGGTTTTGTTCCTTTAAACCCCCCAAATGTTTGTGTACGTTCGAATTAAACTATTTCTGTGATACCATTAGTTAAACACAGTGTTTTTAAAACTTTTTTGCCTCTTTGTATTTTTACGATTAGGCACCTTTTATCGAGATGTGGCTTCTTTTTTAATATGGTTCAAAACATACCTAAAAATGTAAATCATAAATAAATTTTCATATTATTACTAAGTCTCCATAATCGTGCTTAACCGATAACCAAAAATGTGGTGGATTTGACAAATATTCAAAATATCTCGATAAAAACTCGACTCTTCGAAAAAGTACTAAGAGGCAAAAAAGTTTTTAGAACATTGTGTTTAACTAATGGTACTACAATAATAATTAAATTGGAACGTACACAAAAGTTTGGGGGGGTTTAAAGGAACAAAACCCCCATAAAACTTTTATGGGGTGTCTAAAATTCACTATATTTTTTCTTAAGATATTACTGCCATAATAATGCCACATGTCTATTTTTAATAAAATATCTCAAATAGTTTTCGATATATTGGGAAAAATCGATTTTTAGTTTGTAACTTCAAAGGGCTGTAACTTTTTTTATGTGCACATTTGTACTAAGGTAAGTTAGGTTCAATCGAACTATTTTTGGTCCTAGAATATGTGATTAAATTTATGACCTGTATTTTTGTTACACACTGTATATTAATAATTATGACCCCTTTCAGGCTGACACCTCAGTGGATACAGCAATAAGGGATGAAGAAGGAAAGTTAGTGTAGTCTTTAAAGGTTTTCACCTCCTATTCGGTTAAATTTTATTAAAAATAACCCCACAAATCGATGGAGGGACAAATTATAAGTAAAATTTGTTATATCGTGTTATTAAAATAAATCAATACTTTTTGAATTATTAAAGATCAAAGATTTGTCTGTTTAAGACACATACGTGAAGTTAAGGATGATAAAAAGAACATATTAATTAATTGTCATCATCATCATCATAATCGATGATCCTCTTATACCGTAAGTTGTCGAGGTGTGTTCTTTAAGGCCCATTTATACATACCCGGGCCGTGTCTGTTCCGGGTCAGTGCCGAGTCCGGGTATTTTTAATGCAATATTTACATACAACCGGGTTGTGGCAGTGTACGTACCGGGCCGAATAAGAGAGGAAAACGTTATTACATATCTCTGCGTAAAAGATAGTTGAAAATATTTCGGCTTGGATAGAAGATCTCACCTCACAATATCAATTGCTTGTCTGTTTTCCAGCAGTCGCGTTCACAAAACAATAAAATCGTGTTTATACAAGTCCCTGCGATCCGTGTCATTTTCGTGCATCGCCAGTGCCGACAGCAAAAATATCGGCTGGAATTAATTTCAGACCGGGCCCATACGGGCCCCGTCCGGGAAACGCCAATGTATAAATATACTCATAAGAGTACATATTGTTTTTTTTTTGGACCGGGCCCTGTCTTAACATGGAACGGACACGGCCCTGATATGTATAAATGGGCCTTTACTCGTTATTCTCTGCGAACTTACGCCACTTTTTTCGGTCCCTAGCTAATTCTTTGTCTTCCTGCCACGATTTTCCTCTATTTTGTAATATTTCCATTACACTTGTATTCCACGTTTTCATGGTTGGCCTCTCCTGTTTTTCCCTATCGGCCTCGCTTCCCATGTCATTTTAACCTGTCTGCCGTCGTTTATTGTAAATAAGTGCCCAGTCCATTTTAATTTCTTTTCATGAATTTTTTCCTTTAATGATTTTACTTTTAATTATCTTCTAATATCTTCGCTACGTCTTTTATCGATTCTCCTAGCTCCCACGACTTTTCTTAAATACCTCATTTCCGCTGCTTGTAATCTCTTTTCTTGTTTGTCTTTCAATACCCAATTCTCTGCTCCATATGTAGTGATAGGTACGTAAATTGTTTTAAATATTATCATTTTGGTTTTCCTAGTTACTTCTTTTGTATTTAAGAAGTTTTTATACAGCGAATGATATGTTCTTGTGGCTGCTTTTATCCTATTTCCAATTTCGTCTTCTTGTGTCCCCTTCTTATTTAAAATTATTCCAAGGTATTTAAATGTATCTACTTGTTCTATTTTTTTGCCTTGGATTTCAATATGTAAGTTAACATCTTTCTTGGATATTGCCATTACTTTTGCTTTTTCCATATTAATAACTAGATTGTATTTTTTTAATTCTGCCTCCCAGATTCTTATGTTCTCCTCCAGAGCTCTTTCAGTTCTTGCCACAATAACAATATCATCTGCAAATACACAGGCTTCGATTTTTATTTGTTGTAGGTTTGAATTTGTATCATTGTTTTCCTTTTTAATCGAGCAGGTTACCTTATCCCATTTCCATAGTTCATCATTTACAATGATTTTTTGATATCTGACTTTGACGAATTTTCCTTGTGCTCTTTGTTGTTTTGCAACTTCTTTTAATTGTCTTTGTACGTCCCTTTCTTGGGTTGTGTAGTCATCATCTATAAAAATCTTTGTTTGTTTAATATGTCTTAGCAATTTCTTGTTTTTCATTATTTATGCCTTATCTTTGGATGAACATAATTCCACTTTACACATTCTTTTGTTTAGCTTGGTTATTTTCTTTATTTCACATTTTGCGTTTAGCAAAAAATGTTTCTGTCTACAGTCTACAATGGTTCTGCAGAAACTGGTGGTTTCTGAAATATCTGTCACAATGAGGGCACGGTACTGTCACATGGACGTCCTTGTCGTGCTTGAACCTTTCCAAACGAGAAGTGAACCATTCAGAGCACCAGAAACACTTGCAATAATGGAAAATGTTGCGATGGGATTCTAGTGCGCACTCGTTTCTAAATCGTTCCGGGCAAAGTGAACATGTAAAGGTGTAATGGACGTTGGTCACGTGTTGGCTTTTATCCTGGTCATTTAGGAACCATTCGTCGCAAAACTGGCACAAAAAGTGGGCGGATTCACAATGAGCGCGCATGTGGCTTTGGTCCCTAAAAAGCCTTGTACAAAATTGACATTGCACTGTAAAATGGACTTAAGTTTCGTGGGTACATCGTTCATCCTCAGGTTGAACTTTTTTGGTTTTGTAATGACCACGGGCAGGTGAGACAGTGAAACATAAATAAACAATATTTAGGCTAGTTACTGTTAATTTAGCAACTACATCGAGTGTTAAATTAGATTGAGGCGTTTTCTAAATGACAGTTAAATTGTTAAGTATTTTAAATATTTTTTAAAACAATTGTCCCTGAATTATTTTTGGTAGATAATTGAGAATAGTCCCCAGTACATGTAAATAATTAACACATTTAAGTAGGTTGTCGGACTGAAGAAACGAGGATGTAAATTTGTCGGACAAGAGATCGACAATCTTTTGTAATTAATTATAAGTACTTTCAATTGAAAATTAAGAATTTTGTAATTACAAAACTGTACCGCGCTAGAATGAGATCTTGCGGGTGTCGGACTCAACGATCGCTCCCTCTTTTTTGTCCGAAAAAAATAATTTATTTTATTTTAACGTATAGTATAGGCAACAGAGGGGTCATCGTGTCCTTTTTAATACTGATGGACAAACTCAACGGTTTCTTATGAATTTTTGGCTGCTGATTACGAATTTCGAGAATGGATTTCGATCCGAGTGGTCAAAAAATTGTTATAAACAATTTAATTGTTTATAAGGCTCTGGCTCATAAACTAAAATAGATAAAAAAGAATGTTTCAAATAAAATTTGTTCGTTAATAAAAAAACGAACAAATAGAAGAGTAGAATTTAGTACAAAAAATAGAAGACAAAGTAAATAGAATGAAAGGTGATACGATTTAATTATAAGAATTATATGATAAAATTTTATTAGGATCTTCAAAAATGAAGATAACGTATATATATATATATATATAATATATATATATATATATATATATATATATATATATATATATATATATATAGAAATTATAATTTGCATCGAGAAGTTAGCGCGTGAACCTTTACGCGGTGAGCCGATCTTGCGCCTCAGAGCGCACTATTAAAATATCGATATCTTGGCCAAAAATAAACTTACAAACATTTTCGTAAGCCCAAAATGCTCCTATTGAGTTCTTCTATCATTATTGTTAATTAAAGTATAAATGTTTATAGCTTAAATTTGCTTGAAACCATTATAAACAAATTAATGTACAATTTTTTTATTTTCTTCGTTTTTTATTAACGAAGAAATTTTATTTGAAACATTGTTTTTTATCCCTTTTAGTTCATGAGCCAGAGGCTTATTAACAATTTATAAACAATTAAATTGTTTATAACAATTTTTTGACCACTCGGATCTAAATCCACCCTCGAAATTTGTAATCAGCAGCCAAAAATCCATAAGAAACCGTTGAGTTTGTCTATCAAAATTGAAAAGGACACAGTGACCTCTATTTGGCGCCAAGACTAATCTTTTTTTAGTTAAAATTAAAAATTATAGTTTTGCGATAACAAAATATAACCGCGATAGAGCTACAGGTTTAGGTGTTGTGCGTGCGGAAAGCATCCAACCTGCATTCAACATTCATGTTCAAAAAAGGACGGTGTACTGGGGACTGGGGACTATAATTCTTGACAACAATCGTGATCACTGAATACTTAGTTTTCCTAGGATTAAAAAAAAAATGAATGCATTTAAAAAGCATTGGAGCCGAAATTTTGCGCCTACTCACTTAAAAGCTATGGTTATGGTTTAAAATTATTATCCAGATTTAGCCATACGGCTCACACTCCCTCTAAGGGGAAAATTGACTCATCCCAGATACCTACGGTATCAAAAGGATTGAGCTCTAGTGGGACTCTTTCCATGTTATCGAGCCCTAGGTGTATCTCCCAAAAATTTTCGTACACTTCTGGCCGTCGCGAGTAGTACAGCTTTCTGCATGGTTTTATAAAGATGTTCATTCAGACCCAGCTTTTTGATGCTTTCGAGGAGGGTTTTCGGAATGACTCCAGTAGTAGACATAATAATCGGTATTGACTGGGTACTTTGCATTCTCCATTGTCTCCGTATTTGAATTTCCAGATCTCTGTACTTGGCGATCTTTTCAGTAAATTTACTACGTAGATTATTGTTGTTAGATATCGCCACATCAATTAGTGTTTTTTGTCTTGCTAATTTATTAACTAGTACGAGAACGAGATCTGGTCTATTATGTGCCACTGTTTGGTCTGTGAGCACAGTGAGGTCCCAGTATAGCTTGTAGTTGCCATCCTCAAGCATACTCTTAGGGACATATTGATAATACGGAAGATGGTCCGTTTGGAGAAGTCCCAGCTTGATAGCTATCTCTTGATGAAGGATTTTTCCTACTGCGTCATGCCGTTCCTTTTATTCAGTTGCAGCAAATGCCTGGCAGCCCCCTGTAAGATGTTGGATGGTTTCTTGGGCTTGACATCCATATCGGCATCTGTCGTTTTGAATCTGAGGGTCTTTGATGACATATTTTAGGTAATTTCTGGTTGGTATAACCTGATCCTGAATGGCCAGTAATGAACCCTCCGTTTCAGGGAACATCTTTCCTGATGTCAACCAATAGTTCGACGCTGTATTGTCCACATAGTCTTGGCTGACCTCATTGGGATGTCGCCCGTGCAGAGGTTTACCCATCCAGGTGCGCATTTTTTCGTCTTTAGTGAGGTGGTTTATGCGCATTTCTGGTTCCCTCAGTTTAATCGGTGTTGATGAAGTCTTGGCTGACCTCATTGGGATGTCGCCCGTGCAGAGGTTTACCCAACCAGGTGCGCATTTTTTCGTCTTTAGTGAGGTGGTTTATGCGCATTTCTGGTTCCCTCAGTTTAATCGGTGTTGTGTCATCTACTGATAGCGCGATGTAGAGTAGATGTCTCAGCCTGCATCTGAAAATAAGTTCTTAAGTTAGCAATTTGTTTGTCTAATTGCTCACCTATATCCATAAGTCCTCTTTCTCCTAAATTCCGTGGTAATGTCGTTCTTTCTACTGCACTTTTGGGGTGGTGTTTTTGTGCCTTTGTGAGGTGCGTTCTTACTTTCCGCTGAAGATTTTCTATGTCCGTTTTTGTCCACTTAACAATGCTAAATGAGTAGCTAAGCGGGGAACATGCGTAGGTGTTTAGTGCCTTAAGCAAATATCTACTGTTAAGGTGTGAGCGAAGCAGCTGTTTTACCCGTCGTATAAACTCAGTAGTTATCTCTGTTTTCATTTATTTATGGTCAATTTTCCTCGCTTGCTTTACTCCAAGATATTTATACATATCGTTTTCACCCAGGGCCTGGATGTTCTGGCCATTTTGCATATCGAATCCTCCGGGCTGTACTTTTCCTCTGACTATATTTAAAATACGGCACTTCCGAAGTGCATACTAATATCATCAGAAAAAGTTTCTACAGTTTTTAGCATCTCATCGAGTTGGTTTCGAGTGGAAGCCATTAATTTCAAATCATCCATGTACAATAAATGATTAAGCTTCGCCACCACATTGTTTTTATTTTTGATGCTAAAACCTGCGTCTGTGGAGTTCAATAGCTGAGATAGTGGGTTCATAGCTAGACAGAACCACAGAGGACTCGACGAATCTCCTTGAAACAGGAGATTGGCTGATTGCGATATTTTCAGTTTCGATGTTATTTTCACCAGGTGTTTGAAGGTGAATTCTAGTTTTCCACTCTGTCATTATATGCTCTAAACAGGTCACTATATTATCATCGACTTTATATATTCTCAATATATCTATAAGCCATTCATGCGGCACCGAATCAAAGGCCTTCTTGTAATCAATGAAGGCAGTAAAAAGATTCCTCTTTTTGGAATACGCCTGGTTAGAAATGACTGAGTCGATGATGAGTTGTTCTTTGCAACCCATGGAACCCTTAGCGCATCCTTTCTGTTGAGGCTCTATGATATTGTTCAGAGCACAGTGTTGGTAGATACGCCGGGTTATACAGGATGTGACCAATTTATACAAAGTTGGAAGACAAGTAATTGGGCGGTACTTGGCTGGATCTTGGGTGTTATTTTGATCCTTCGGTATTAAATAAGTGGTTCCCTGAGTTAGGAATGATGGTATATCCTGCGGATTAAAAAAACATGATTAATTAGTGTTGATAAGCATTCATGAACACTCCAAAACTTCTTGAGCCAAAAGTTATTTATTAATGTCATTATTATTTTATGTGGTAACAAATTAATATAAAATTGTTTTTACTTTTAATAATATCCCTTCATTATCAATAGCAATATTTAGATCATATATTTTTTGGGCTTTAAGTTGATTCGTCGTTAATTGATTAGATAACTTTGATTTTGCAATAGTAAAGGAACTATTTAATCTATAAGTATTTTGTTTGTTTCGGTGTTAGATTTATCTGTGATACTATTGTCATTTTTAAATTTGTTTATCACATGTGTACCTGTATCAAACTTTTGGAGAATTTACAAATTATTATTAGGGGCAGTAAAACAATTTTTAATTTTTTTGCAAGTAATTGGATTTAAAGATTACATTTATTTTTTGTATAAGAGAGTGAGGTCACAAAACTAATGAGTTTTGTTAGTATGTAAAACAATTTATTTTTTTTTTTGCAAAAAAAAATATTTTTTAGTTAATTAATTTTAATATTATTTAGTGATGCCACCCTGCGTTATTTTTTAAGTTTGGATTATGATGCCATTCAATCAAATGGAGATGACATATTTGTGACCCTCACAAAAAAAGAATGTGTGTGTACTTTGTACGCACGTAGGAAGTTATACTTCTATTACATATTATGTGATTTTAACGAAATTGATATAATGTACTTAAAACAGTTTATTTATATTTTATTTAAATATTAAACTAATTTTAATACTTACTACTTTCCAAAAATTTTTATTAAGACAATACCAAAAATTTAAAAACATAAAAGAATAAAACGCACACAAACACATTGAAAAATGCCACAAAGAAAAAATGATTTCTGAACGATAATAATTGTTGGCAAAAATTTTAAATACGCATTTTCTGGAAAAAAAATTATATAATAAATATACTTACAATCATAAAATGCACAAAAAAATAAAAAAATAAAAACTTGCATCGGGATTCGAACCTGCGAATTTGGGGACGCTTTGATTCGTAATCGAAGCCTAGACTCACTCATCCAATTACCCATTATTTGTCATGTGGAAAAATAGGTCAACTGAACGTTTTACTGTTTGACAGTTATTCTGAATTTAAATCAAATTATGTAGTTTGATTTTTGTGGAAGAAAATATTAAAATATAACGAAACAGTAAGAAAACAATATATTAGATGAAGATTGGTAGAACTTTTGTTGATAATAAAATTAAGCATGTAAATCAAAGCATTACATACCTA
This sequence comes from Diabrotica virgifera virgifera, assembly GCF_917563875.1. Taxonomy (NCBI): domain Eukaryota; kingdom Metazoa; phylum Arthropoda; class Insecta; order Coleoptera; family Chrysomelidae; genus Diabrotica; species Diabrotica virgifera. The sequence goes on along the minus strand of NC_065449.1, from coordinate 6,949,950 downwards.
CTAGATAAATAAATCTACGCCAAAAAATCATAATTTAAAAATAAAAATCGGACCTAATTTCGGATTTCTCTCTAAAATCCCCATTCTTGAGAAAATAAATTTATTCCAACCTAATCCAAATGTATAATTACAATATGATTATAATAAAAACTACTTACCAAATTAGAATGAGTCCTTGTCCAAAATAGTCCAAAAGTCCAAAAATATATATGAAAACTATTTAAAAAGGCAGTATAACTATTAACTAACTTTTGTTTGTTGTTTCTTTTCACACAAATTTCAAAACGCAACAACCATAAATAATCAAACCACAGCTTTGTCACAGCCGACATATTGAATAATTTTTGATATGTCATTTGAACATCCAATCAGAACAAAGTAATAATGCGCATGCGCCGGGATCGTAGGTTTTAACATATAAAAATTCACCCTCATCGCGCGTAAAGAAGTATAACTTCAAAAAACCAAGAAGACCATCAACCACATGGATAAAGAGCATCTCCAAGGCGATGTTGGAAAGAAATTTAAGAGAAGAATACTGTCACAATAGAAAGGAGTGGCTATTGAGAAGAGAACTGCAAAGAAACCCCATAAAGCCAGTTTAGTATATTATAAAAATACAAAAATATGTGTAGTGTCCCTAATAATTTGGCCACCCACTGTATGCCCATTGCCCACTGTATGTCTGCCAGCAAGGCAGAAACGGATCGACAAAAATTGGATGCAGACAGCACAAAACAGGAATACATGGAAAAGACTGAGGGAGACCTAAATCCAGCAGTGGATAGATCCGGGTTGAATGATGATGTACACACAACCAAACTTGTATGGAATCATCTGATATTTCTTATTATTTCATGCGACTTAAAAAAAAGAATGTGTGTGTACTTTGTACGCACGTAAGAATACTTCTATTATATGATTTCCTACAAATAAATATACTTTTAACAGTTTGTTTTAATTTTTTACAAACAACTTTGTTAACACCAAACTAATTTTGTGCTTACCGCTTTCAAAAAAATAAAAAAAGTTTAGGATTGCACTGGATTCGAACTCAAGACCTCTCGGTTTCTGGCCGAATGTTATACCAAGGCCTTGATTTTTGACCCTTCGCTTCGTTATCGAACGTATTCGCTTCGTATACTAAACAGATACGAAACGAATACGTTCGATAACGAAGCGAAGGGTCAAAAATCGAGGTCCAGATACGCTACGAGGACTGTGTCTGTATCGGTTCGGACGTACCCAATGACAATTCACGGTAAAGAACAGACAAGGTATCATAAATATACAATAAAATGTTGTAATACTCATCTTACTCCTGAGGAAGAAAAATCCACAGACACAAAAATTATAATAAACATATTTACTAAAAACACTAATACATTCTTTTCACACCTTTTCTTGCACTGATATATTTATACATAACTAGAAAGATTTAGCAACTAAACGCCATACCACAGCATAGAAAACGCAACAGCAGTGACACACTAGTAGGCGGGAAAAGTTCGCGCACTATTACTGCGCAGATCGTCGGCCATTTTGTGCGTAGTACCAGACAATGTAGAGAATCGACAGTGTTGCCGATTTGTACATTATTATCAGATTTACTCAACTTTTATGACATTCATATTTTTTAACATAATTTTATACGTATGCCTGTGGGAATTATGTCAATAATTGGGACATAACACAAAATATTGACGATGAATGGCGATTGTATTGTTAATCTCTTGCATAAATTCCAGAAATTATTCAAAAAGAATCTCTTACGGGTAATAAAGTTGGTGACATCGGCAACACTGATGAACCAACACATCACATCACCACTGAGATGTACTACGCGAAAAATGGCGACCCTGTACTTTTCAACTTCAAAGGCGGCATCAGGGAGTGTCCTTGCTGGTTTCGTTTATTATGCTGTGGCCATACTGTCTGTGTGCGCATGCGCGCAGTATTATGAAATTTTACTCTCAATCGCGCCTAAAGAAGAATAACTTCAAAACAAACACACGAAGTCAAACAATATTTATTTTAAAGCAATTTAATAACAAATACATAACAATTAAATAAAGCAATAAAGTATTTAAAAAACAAATTGAAACTACAGTAAAACCTCGATATAACGGACCTCTATTTAACGGACTTCGGATATAACGGACAAAAAATCCGATCAAATGTAAAGAAAAAATTGAATTAGAAAAATAGGAAAAATCCAATTCTGTAAGAAAAATCAGCAACATGATCTCGACACTACTTTGTGCTAACTCCGATGTATCGCATGGGTTGACTGCTATAATTGTTGGCAAATCTCGTAAACCTAGAGTTGTCAAAGACATAATGCATCATCTGCCCGTTTTGTACCAGCACTGAGAAAATTTCAAGAGAAGAAACTGGAAATACCGCCGAAAGAGGTGAAATGTTTATGGATTTTAGACAAAGCTCCTACTTACCCCCCTGAAAATATTCGACATTCAGAAGATGTCAACTTTAATTGTATGTTTTTGCCAAAAAATACATTGCGTATTCAACTTATGAATCAGTGAATAATTTTGACAACCAAACGAGTACATTACAGAGTTTTTTGTTGAAGTAGAAAAGTAAAAAAGTAGTACCTAAACAAAACTTTATTCCTTTTTTAGCTTACACAGATTTGTACATTGTATATAAATACAGTACGTATTTTCAAAAAAAAATTGTTGATTGGTTTTAAACCTATTTTTATATAACGGACTTTCGGATTTAACGGACATCCTGTTCCCCCAATTAGTCCGTTATATCGACGTTTTACTGTAGTTGTTTTAAAGTTAATAGTATAAAAAATTTCAATGTAAAACGAATAATGTTTAAATTGTTTTTTTTTTTTGTTTTTTTTTTGTAGTCAGTGTTATTACTACTAGTCCTTATGCAAGCTTCAGTTTGCTTGAGCACGCTCCTAATCAAATTATCAACTTTTTGTTGTGGTAGGTTGCTCCATTCTTCAAGAGCAGCTTGTACTAGCCGTGCGGTGTTTTGTGGATTATCCCGGCGAGCTCTAATTTTTCTTTTAATCATATCCCACAAATACTCTATAAGGTTAAGCTCGGGTGAGTAAGCAGGCCACTCTAAACAGGGGACACCTCCTGCTTCAATGATGTCTCTAGTCACTCTAATGGTATGTGGAGGTCCATCATCATGCATGAAAATTATATTTTCTCCTGTTGCACCTCTCCAGAGCTTAGCTACAGGTTATCAACATGCCTGTGAGCAGTTAAAGTTGATTGGATGAAAATTAAAAGAATTTTTTTACGGATCACAATTCCTCTCCAGAAGATTACACTTCCCCTTTTATATTTGTGAACAGATCTGACAGTTTTCGTTCTTGCTTGTCTTCCTCGACCTCTACGTACACGATTTAGTGGGTCATCTGATTTTACACGAATCCTGACATTTTCTGAAAATAGCACCATTTGTCAATTCCCAATGTTCCAGTTTTGGTGGTGAAGACACCAATTTATGCGATCAATCTTGTGCTGCCTGGATAACTCGGGAACCCATAACTGTCGCTTGCTGTATACTTCTTAGTACGAACTCTTCTTCTTATCGTTTCAACTGAAACAGTTACACCTGTAGCTTCCAAAAGCTGCATTTGGAGCTGCAAGTGAGAAATGGTTGGTTGCCTTTCAGCTGATTGGACAATTAAACGATCGTGGCGAGCCCTTATTAGTTTTTGGCAACTTTTCCTTGCTTTATTTTTGAGCTTTTCTAGTTATTGTTACTTAGCATAAGTTTTCATGCTAGGGAACAGAACGCCCTGTGTTACAAATAGCCCTGCAGCTATGTCCCTCTGAAAACATTACTTGCTCCACAAGACCAATAATCTTTCCCCATTGTAAGCTCTATAACACCACATGAGGCATATTTTCGGGTTTATATGCAAAAGTTAGTTTATTTATATTCGTTCAATTTGCAACTCAAGCAAATAACCTATACCGTGCCGAGCTGTACTATCTGATTGTCTTATTAGTACATTCTTTCACCGTTTTTGCTCAAAATTTTAAAGAACCGCTTTAGTCCTGTCGCCAGGGGGGGTACTCCTTAATTCAGATGGACTTTCCCAAGTTTTTTTTATATATTTTGACCCGCAGAATACGAATTTTTTGGGTAACAGTTGATCCGGATGTCGATAACATTGTTATAGATAAAGAACTTGAGGAATTACATAACAGTGATTTCTTGCAAAACAAAACATCTTTTTGTATTTTTTGGGTCATTCTAGGCAAAAAATGCTCTGACAAGTTTTTTCGTAGGATGCATAGTTTTCGAGATAACCGCGGTTGAACTTTCAAAAAATCGAAAATGTGCAATTTTTGAACTCTAATAACTTTTGATTAAAAAATAAAGTAGCAATTCTGCTTACCGCATTTGAAAGTTTAAGTCAAATTATATCGGTATTGATTATTTGCATTGCTAAAAATTTATTATTTTATTGTTAAACAAAGCTATAAAAACCTAGTGCGCGAGTGATGTTTTCAATGATTTCTCATTTAAAATCGAACGAGTAGGTAGAGTAGCTACAAGTGCAAGCGAGGCAATTTCTACGTAGAATGCGTTAAAACGCATGTATTAGGCACGGGAAACACTATGTGTTTATAGCTTTGTTAACCAATAAAAAAATTAATTTTTAGCAATGCAAATAATCAAACCCGATATAATTTGACTTAAACTTTCAAATGCGGTAAGCAGAATTGCTACTTTATTTTTTAATCAAAAATTATTCGGGTTCAAAAATTGCAATTTTTAGATTTTTTGAAAGTTCAACCGCGGTTATCTCGAAAACTATACATTCTACGAAAAAACTTGTAGAAATATTTTTTGCTTAAAATGACCCAAAAAATACAAAAAGATGTTTTGTTTTGCGAGAAATCGCTGTTATGTAATTCCTCAAGTTCTTTATCTATAAAAATCTTATCGACATCCGGATCAACTGTTACCCAAAAAATTCGTATTCTACGGGTCAAAATATATAAAAAAAACTTGGGTAAGTCCATCTGAATTAAGGAAGCCGTTGTACCCCCCTGGCGACAGGACTACTTGGATTGACATGAAATTTGGCATACGCATAGCTTACATGTCAAAGAAAAAAGTGATATTGTGCCGATGTGTGCTTTTTCCCTGGGGATGACTTTCACCCCCTCTTTATTTAAAGTGAAGAAATATCTGTCCAAAATAAGCCCGAAAATGGATAAACTGACTAATTTTAAGTAACTTTTGTTCTATAGAGCTTTTTCGCCAAGTCAACACTTTTCGAGTAATTTACGAGTGAATATGTTCATTTTTCAACAAAATAACTACATTTTTAGACGGTTTTTCGCAAATAACTCAAAAAGTAAGTATTTTGTCGAAAAAAACGTTCTTAGCAAAAATATAGCCTGTAAAAAAGTAAAAAAAAATGGTGTACGTGTTAGGTCTCTGGACCTCGTAGAACCAGAGTTATAGCCAATGAAAAATAGATTCATATTCACCCAATTTTAAATGGAATATTTCGAAGTGAAATATCCAAAAAAATTAAGCATTTTTGGAGAAAACCCATTATAACTTTTTTAAAGTATTTAAAAAAATCATTATTTCTGTTATTATAAAAAGTTTCTAGCATTAAATTTAAGCAAGTTACGCTCAAAATAAAGTTGGTCCCTTTTGTTTTGGCAAAAAAAAATCGGGAAGACCGCCCCCTAATTAGCAACTTAAATGAAATTAATCGTTACCGCTCCACGAATTATTTAACTTATGTTGTGTTTATATGATCTGTAAGTTTCATCGATTCAAAGTGCTTATTTTTGAAAAAATTTGGTTTTAAAATAAAATTTTTAAAAATTCTAATTTTAAAAAATATGCTTTTTTTAAATAACTTAAAAATTATTAGAGATACCAAAAATCTCGAAAAACAAAAAGTCAGAATTGCTTTTCTGAATATCATGTATTTTTTTGTTTTTCTGTTAAGATCTGGTGTTTCTAAATTTGCATACATTCGTGATCAGTGACTCGTTCAACCCCTTTTAACTACATCCTTTCAAAAATAAGGACTTTGAACCGATGAAACTTACTGATCATATAAACAATACATACACGAGTCAAGAAACTTGTGAAGTCGTATCGATTAAGTTCATTTGAGATACTAATTAGGGGGTGATTTTCCCGATTTTTTTACCAAAAAAAGGGACCAGCTTTATTTTAAGCGTAACTTGTTTACTTTTGATGCTAGAGATTTTTTTTATAAAACGAAAATGAAGCTTTTTCAAACACTTTAAATAAGTTGTAATGAATTTTCCCCGAAATGTGCTTCATTTTTGGTTATTTCACGTTAAAGTATTCCATTTGGAATTTGACGAATATGAACCTATTTTTGATTAACTATAACTCTGCTTCTACTAGGTATAGAGACGTGATATATACACCTTGTTTTTTAATTTTTTACAGGCTATATTTTTGCTAAGAATGTTTTCTCGACAAAATACTTACTACATATTTGAGTTATTTGCGAAAAACCGCCTAAAAGCGTGGTTATTTTGTTGAAAAAATGAACATATTCACTGGCAAATAACTCGAAAAGTATTGACTTAGTGAAAAAACTCTATAGAACAAAAGTTACTTAAAATTAGTCAGTTTATCCATTTCCGGACTTACTTTGGACGAATACTTTTTCACCCCCGAGAGGGGGTGAAAACCACCCCCGGGGCAAAATCACATATCGGCACAATATCACTTTTTTTCTTTGACTTCTTAGCTATGTGCATGCCAAATTTCATGTCAATCTAAGCGGTTCTTAAAAATTTAGAGGTTTTGCAATATTTTACCGTTAAAGAATGGACTGTAAGTCCCACTATATCGATTGGTTTATTTTCAATGAAAACCTTTATTCTTCGCAACAATAGTTTATAGTATAGCAACAAAAGTTTTTTCAACAGAAATAAATATTTCTTTGAAATACATGATAAGTTTGGTTGTGTATATTTCCTTCGACTATTCATCCATGTTCTAATTCTAGTAACATCCAGTGAATCAAAGGAATAAAACTCTCATTTGTATCAAAAAAATCTTAAAAAAAATATCTGTAAGTACTTTATGTTCTAGGAACTTTATAAGTGATTGGCAAATAATGTAAGTATAAATATCGGGAGATTATTAATTTATTTAGTTTTAACATACTTCTAAGCATCATTGTAGCAATAGTTGAAATGTTAAGTAGTGGTGAAAAAGAATTTATAAAGTGTCGATTAAATTGCAGATGTAGATTTTCGACAGATGATTTACGACAGCGACATAAAAAAGAACGGCATTATAGATGTGCATATTGTGAGATTTCCTTTTTAAAGATTGAAGATAGGAATCATCACCAAAGTACAAAACATAAAATAGTTCAATGCAGCCTATGCCCATTGTACCGGGTGTCCCAATAAGAATGGCTCTCGGCCATATCTCAGGAACGGTTTATAGTAGAGCTTTGAAATAAAAAATTTTATAACAAAAGTTGCCTCAGGAAAAGCCTGGAAATTATTTTCATAATTGTGGGTCCACCGCTAGAGGGCGTAATTGAATATCAGAAATAAAAAAATCTAAATTTTACAAAATTTTCCTAATGAAGGGGCACTGGAAATCCGATTATTGTATTCTTCATCAAATTCTGCGCATATTTGATTTAACAAGTTTAACTCTACCTTTGCAAATAAGAGGTGGGGGTGAGTGGGAACCTTGTTATGAAAAATTGGCTGTAAGTCCGGTTCTGCTAAATCAAATTTTGAAAACTGGGTCTTGTTGAAGAGAGATCTTTTTCTTCAATGTAAGCGTGATAATTTTGAACCATCCTAATAAGTAATAAGCCAGCTGGGAGGCGTTATTTAATTTTTTTCAGAAATCTAGTTTTCTTTGGAAAATATTAAATACAAGTATGCATTTTTAATCATACTTTATAAAATTAGATTAAATTAGCAATAGAATAGCGAAAACCGCATGTCGATACCTTTTGTCTATCTCAAGATATCTCGAGAAACGTGTAAATTTTATACATAACTGTTACTATCACCGGTAAACTAAGTTAACGAAAAGTAGTGTGCTGTGGAAAAAAAGCAAAATAACATTTTCCAGATGTCAACGTATAAAAATATAATTAATTAAAACAACAATATAAAGAGAAACAATACTATTAAAATTAAATATAACACAGAACAAAAAGAACTACTTAGTGACGACCTAAATATTCAAATTGTTGCCCATCATACACTACTCTAGAATACATTATCCAGAGAATACTAAACGCCATTCAAAGCATATCGAAAGCAGAAATTGAGACTGCTGTTCAATCTACTCTTGAAAGAGTAAATGTTTGCAATGAAAATGATGGGCAAAAATTTGAACGTTTATGTCATCACTAAATAGTTGTTTTTATTTCTTTGTAATAGGGCTTTTCAACGCTTCTCATTTGTTTCGAGCCTCTGTCATATGCCGTATAGTCCGTGTATAATATTAATATACGAGATATGAACGAGGCTCGAAACAAATGAGAAGCGTTGAAAAGACCTAATATACGTTGACAGCTGGAAAATGTTTCTTTGTTGTTTCCATAGCAACCTACTTTTAATGAATTATTTCGTTTACCGGTGACAGTAACAGTTATGTTTTTAATTTTACACGTTTTGTAAGATATCTCGAGATAGAAAAAAGGTATTAACATGCGGTTTTCGCTATTCTGTTGCTAATTTTGTCTAATTTTGTAATATGGTATTAAAAATGCATGTTTGTATTTAATATTTTCCAAGGAACACTAGATTTCTGAAAAAAAAAATAACGCCTTCTAGCTGGCATATTACTCAGTAAGTTGGTTCGAAATCATAACTTTTACATTGACGAAAAAGATCTGTCTTCAACAAGACCAAGTTTGCAAAATTTGATTAAGCAGAACCGGACTCACAGCCAGTTTTTCATAACAAGGTTCCCACTCACCCCCACCTCTTATTTCCAAAGGTAGACCTAAACTTGTCAAATCAAATATGCGTAGAATTTTATGAAGAATACGACGATCGGATTTCCAGTGCCCCTTCATTAGGAAAATTTTGTAAAATTTAGATTTTTTAATTTTTGATATTCAATTACGCCCTCTAGCGGTGGTCCCACAATTATGAAAATAATTTCCAGGCTTTTCCTGAGGCAACTTTTGTTATAAAATTTTTTATTTCAAAGCTCTACTATAAACGGTTCCTGAGATATGGCCGAGAGCCATTCTTATTGGGACACCCGGTACTTTATAGATGATATGAACAGATCTATAGTTAATCATTGGGATACCAAACACACATTTATTTGTGAATATTGTTACGAATGCTTTGTTTCAGTTGAGGAAAGAAATAAACACGAGGAAGCCCATCCAAAGTACACACCCTGTGGTATATTCTTCAAAACAGATGACCAGCTAACGTCTCATAATAAAGATATACACACCTTTGCATGTGAAGATTGTTATGACTTGTTTGACTCCGTAGAGGCGAGAGATCTTCATAGTAAAGATCATTTTATTCATGAATGCCTGGTATGTATGTGGTAGTAGATTCAGAACAAGAGAGGACAAAACTTCGCACGCAGTTAAACATTTAACGTGCAGATTATGTGATGTTTTGTTTAAGTCCAACGATGAGAAAAATATTCACGACACAGAAGTACATTTAAAATTTGAGTGTCCGCATTGCACAGCAATTTTTACTAAAAATAAGAAACTGAAACAGCATATTAAAGCTGAACATGGTTCAGTATTTTCATGCTTATATTGTGTTGATAAGTTTGAGACAAAGGAGAAAAGGAATAAACATATAAAAGTGAAACACTTATTTGATAAGTGCCGGTATTGTGAATTTTCCTCTATTTATCAACTCGTTTCCCGGCATATGGAGATTAAACACTTGTTAAAATGTAAGTATTGTTCTGAAAACTTCTGGCCAGAGCAGCAGGATCTAAATAGTCATCTAATAGATCACAAGTGCCAAAATTGTGATAAATTCTTAATTGGGCACTTAATTTATCGTCTTTACTTAACTTCTAACCATAATACATGTAAACATGAGTTTCCTTGCGAATATTGTGATAATATTTTCTTTTCAACAGCGCAAGAGAGAGATCATCACGAACGAGAAGTACATGAACCATTTAAGTGTTACCATTGTGATAGTTTCTATAGTGAAAATTGGCATATGCGGCAACATATTGAAGATAAACATGATTTAAAATGCCAATATTGTGATGATTCATTCGAAAGTTTTGAAGAGCAAAATATTCACGATATCAGTGTACATCTGACAATTAAGTGCCCTTATTGTGATAGATTATTTAGGGAAGATAAACAACTCCAGCAGCATGTTAATATTGAACATTATTTAGAATGCCGATATTGTGATGAAACATTTTTATACAATCGGGAACGATCATTTCATGAGAGATGCATACATCTTACAATTGAGTGCCCACACTGCGATACGTTATTCAGTGAAGAAAAGGATTTAGAAAAGCACAATCCTCTTTGTAAAAATTTATATGCTATAATAGGTAATAGGTCTGGTAATAGGAGAAATTTGAATTATTTTAAATGTCCAAATTGTGTTAGATTGCTCAATTCAGATTTAGAGCTAGATACTCATATTCGAAACAAGCATCATTTTCAATGCCCGTATTGTAATAAATCATTTAAATCTTCTGAGGAGGTACATTCCCATGATAGCGACGTGCATTTAACCATTAAATGTCCACAATGCGAAAGTTTATTTAGATCAAATGAGCTACTTCGTCGGCATATTAAACTAAAACATAATTTTGAGTGTTTATATTGTGACGAATCTTTTAAATCCCTTCAGGAGACAGAAGCTCACGATAGAAGTGTACATCTAACCAATGCGTGCCCAGATCGTCAAAGGCTCTTCAGAGAAGATTTTTTGTTAGATAAACATGTTAAACTCAAACATAAAAGGAAAGGCGAAACGGGCGAAACCCAAAAGCCAGACCTTTCCTTTCCTTTAGTAGAGGTCGCTAAGTGAGGAGTCTAAATGTTAGTTATTTCATTGTAATTGGCATACTTGGCGAAAATGGCTCAGAGCATCATTACAGGCTCTCCTGAAGATACCAAGAGGTTGAAATGGTCCATAGAGAGATGGTAATGATCTCTGAATCGTAATTAAATATTAAATGCCTTTATTAGTCCTGTCGCCAGGGGGGGGGGGGGGAACAACGGCCTCCTTAATTCAGATTGACTTACCCAAGTTTTTTTTTATATATTTTGACCCGCAGAATACGAATTTTTTGGGTAACAGTTGATCCGGATGTCGATAAGATTTTTATAGATAAAGAACTTGAGGAATTACATAACAGCGATTTCTCGCAAAACAAAACATCTTTTTGTATTTTTGGGTCATTTTAAGCAAAAAATATTCCTACAAGTTTTTTCGTAGAATGCATAGTTTTCGAGATAACTGCGGTTGAACTTTCAAAAAATCGAAAAATTACAATTTTTGAACCCGAATAACTTTTGATTAAAAAATAAAGTAGCAATTCTGCTTACCGCATTTGAAAGTTTAAGTCAAATTATGTCGGTTTTGATTATTTGCATTGCTAAAAATTTATTATTTTATTGTTAAACAAAGCTATAAACACCAAGTGCGTGAGTGATGTTTTCCATGATTTCTCATTTAAAATCGAACGAGTAGGTAGAGTAGCTACAAGTGCAAGCGAGGCAATTTCTACGTAGCATGCGTTAAAACGCATGTATTAGGCACGGGAAACACTATGTGTTTATAGCTTTTTTTAACAATAAAAAAATTAATTTTTAGCAATGCAAATAATCAAAACCGATACAATTTGACTTAAACTTTCAAATGCGGTAAACAGAATTGCTACTTTATTTTTTAATCAAAAGTTATTCTGTTTCAAAAATTGTAATTTTTCGATTTTTTGAAAGTTCAACCGCAGTTATCTCGAAAACAATGCATTCTACGAAAAAACTTGTAGGAATATTTTTTGCTTAAAATGACCCAAAAAATACAAAAAGATGTTTTGTTTTGCGAGAAATCGCTGTTATGTAATTCCTCAAGTTCTTTGTCTATAACAATCTTATCGACATCCGGATCAACTGTTACCCAAAAAATTCGTATTCTGCGGGTCAAAATATATAAAAAAAAAACTTGGGTAAGTCCATTACACGTGTTAGACTATATCTATCAAACATCAAAAATTTGTATTTGATAAGTAGGTACTTAGGTTTGAAAATTAAGGTAATTATGAACCAATTTCATGGTAATTATTTGATGAAACGCGTTTAAAGCTTTAAAGTTTGTTGCTTAGAACTGTAAAAACCTTAATAATCTGGGTAAAGATAAAATATTTTGTACTTTAATCTTTACTCGAATTTTAAGTACTATTTAGGAACTTTCTTTCGGACCTTTTTCCTAGACGAATGAAAGCGGAATGTGACTGCATATTGTAGAGCCCTTTTCGCTTTCTTTAGTCGTCGTCTTTTGTCTTATAAATTGTACAAGTCAGACATTAAGGATGTTACCAGAATGAGGTTTCAATAAGAAAAGTTTCAGATTTAAATAATTATTTAGGATTTTACTTTTTACTTTAATAATGAATTTTGTATCTGGGACTTTTCTCTTTTCTTTAATTTAAAATTGTTTTTTACTTTTAATAATATCCTTGTATTATCGATATCAATGTTTAGATCATAGGATATTTTTCTGGCTTCAAGTTGATTCGTCGAATTGAATAGGTAACCTTGTTTTTGCAATAATAAAGAAACTATTTTATCTATAAGTATTTTGTTTGTCTTAATATTAGATTAATTTGATACTATTGTCATTTTTAAATTGTATTATTATATGCGTACCTGTATTAAAAAAATTCGGGGATTCACACACACAAAAACCAAATAAAATGGCGTAAGAGTACATGACGGTATTCGTTAAACCCTCTGTATATGAATCGGTATCAATAGGATCTTTCATGTTTCGGTGTAACACTACCTCATCAGAGATCCGGATAGATGCGAATTCATAAGCAGACAGTTCAACGAATGTGTCTTCAGATTTCCAACTTCAAGTGGACAGCTACAAAAGTAGATGGCATATCTAGGTTTGAGCAATCCTGAAACTGTCTGCATCTTGAAGGCAGTGTCTACACTTCTGGCAGACGTTAGAGCCTTTATGACAACGTTGGAGCTGCATGGTGGATGGAAGAATACGTCAGTTGCTAAAGAATACATGTATAGAGGGTAGTATATTTTGAAAAATGAGGTTTCCGGGTTGCTGGCATGCGTACCTTCTGGATCAGCATAGGGATTACGAACACTCGATACGAATCGTATCCGCCATATTTTCCCGTAAGGCGCTATGGTAAAACATGGCTGATACGATTCATATCGAGTGTTCGTAATACCACCTCTGGCTTTTTGAAATGACAGTGAAGCATAGAACATAAATATCTTAGGACAAAAACAGACATTTAAATTACAAATGAAAAGACAGTGGCCTATAGAAAAGAAAGATAGGGCTCCAACTAATTTTTAAGGAAAACCATTTTACATAAAAATAAAATAACAAAGATATCACGTTTATAACGTTACAAGTAGGTATATTATAATTCCAACAATTTGCTAATCAGTTTCGATTGGCGATTGATGGAAAAATACAGGAATAAAGAAACAAACTCTGATATGGTATTCATTGATCTTGGAAGCATAGGATAAAGTTCCTCGAGAGATTCTGTGGTGGGCACTCAATAATAAAGGAGTCCCTGGCCTGGTGAATATGTAAGTATTGTGAGAGATACGTATGAGAGAGTAACGGCTACTGTTAGGATAGGTGTGGGAGACACTGATAAATTTTATGTGAAAGTAGGATTGCACCAAGGCGGCTCGGTGCTTAGTCCTTATTTATTCTCTTTATTTTTGGACCAGATAACAGTGAAACTACAGGGTAACATTCCATGGTGCTTAATGTTTGCTGACGATGTAGTGTTAATAGGAAATAGTGAAAGAGATTTAGAACAAAAACTGGGAGTGGGACAGTGGCAGACAAGCTCTGGAGGGAAAAGGTTTAAAGCTTAGTAGAACAAAAACAGACTATTTGAATGTTTATTAGAGATGGGGTTACTACTAATAAAAGAAAAATTATTGTGAAAAGCAATACTTTTAAGTAGGTACCTAGAATCGGTATTACAGAGTAATGGAGAAATATATGGAGATGCATGCATTAGAATTGGGGCTGAATGGATAAAGTGGAACGAAGCAAGTGGTGTGTTGTGTAACACAATAGTTCCAATGAAGCTGAAAGGAAAATGCTATAAAACAGCCATAGGACCGGCTATGACGTAAGGAACTGAATGTTGGGCAGTCAAAAAGAAAGAGGAACAACGAATGCATGTGGCGGAAATGAGAATGCTTAGATGGATGAGTGGAGTGACAAAAAAGAATGAAATTAAAAATTAGTCTATTAGGGGAAGTCTAGGTGTGGCACCAATTGATGAACAGATGAGAGAGCATAGGTTAAGGTGGTTTGGTCATGTTCCACGTCGAGACGTTAATCACCCAATACGAAGAATCGCTCAAGTGCAGATTCCTCGAAAGAGTAGGAGAGGAAGACCAAAGAAGATCTGGAGGGAGACGATTAGGCAGGACATTGTTATGTAGTGTTAAGTTGTAAACTGACCTTTATATTTGTAAACCTGCCTTAACATTAGTGACATGGTGTGAAGTGTGAAGTGAAGATGGCAACGGAGATGGACAGTTGACAGAGAGGTCGAGGGGGCTCTTGAGATATAATCCGAATGTAATAAATGAGTTTGTATTCAATAAATACTAAATAAGAAACTGTCGTCAATTCTATAATTCTAACAATAAGCACACAAGAAGAACATAACATGGTGTCAGAAGTAAAAAGTTAAGTAAAATATCGAAGAGTCGTTACAAGAGTCAAAAGAAAAAGTCGTAACATAACCTAACAACACGTGGCCAGTGTTAAGAAATTTAATAAAAAGCAGTCAAAGAGAAAAAGATTAACCATGGCAGAACAAGATGCAGCAGAGCAGAACCAACCTGTCCTTGTAAAAATAAAAAGTAACATAGTAGGCAATGAAATTCAACCTTTGTCGATGGATGGAAATTTAGCTTTCAACTGGGAACAATGGTGCATGAATTTTAAAATATTTTTGAGGGCTACAGGTTTAGAGGAAGAAAATGATGCGAGAAAGGTAGCTCTATTATTACATTACATTGGTATAGAGGCAAGAAATATTTATAAGTCATTTGAGGTTAACATGGATACAGTAACATTTAAAGAAGTAGTAGAAAAATTTGAAAAATATTGTAACCCGAAGAAGAATTTAACAGTAGAAAGACATTATTTTCTTACTAGAGTACAGAAAGATGGTGAAACCATTGAAGATTTCATGACAAGTTTAAAAAATTTGAGTTTAACATGTGAATTAGGAGATTTGAAAGAAAGTTTGGTATGTGACATGTTCATTATTGGTTTAAATCCTAAACACCACTCAATTAAGCAAAAACTATTGCAAGAAGCAGATCTGAAGACAGAAAAGGTATTACAAATTGCTCAAAATATAATAACAACTCAAATGCAAGTACAGCAGTTAAATAAAAATTCAGAAGCAGTGGTATACAAAGTCGAGAAGAATAAAGATGATCCAGGTCCAAATGATTACCAAAATAACGGTTACAAGAGTCACAATTCAAATCGTTGGAGGTATAGGAATGAAGTCCCAGGTCCAAGTTGGAGAAATGATAATCAACAGTATAACGTAGATGGTACAAACAATCAAAGTCAGGTAACGAGTCAGAACTTTAATTTTAGATCAAGAAATAATTTATATGCAAATCAGGATAGGAATAATGAAAATAACCAAGTGGTAAGAAAGGTTTGTCAAAGATGTGGTGAAAACCATAGAAATAAATGTCCAGCACTAGTAGCTATTTGTTATTTTTGTAATAAACAAGGTCATTATGCAAGATGTTGTTTAACTAAAAGAGTAAATAATATAAATTTAAGAGAAAATACAGAACAACCATCTAATAATGGAAATGATTCATCTTTTGTTATTAAAACAATTAGTCAGAACAGTATTAATCAGAATTGGTCAATTGTAGTCAGCATCAATAAAATAAATGTATTATGTTATTTAGATACAGGTGCACAAGCTAATGTTATGTCAATAAAAATTTTTAATGAGGTTAATGTAGAAAAGTTAGAACTAGTACCTACATGTATAAATTTAAAGTCTTTTTCAAACGATGTGATACCTGTAGCAGGAAAAGTAAATTTGTTATGTGAAATTGAGAATAGGTTAGAAAGTATTGAGTTCATTGTTGTGAATTTGGAGTGTCAAACAATTTTGGGTCTAGATACTTGTCAAAAGTTAAAATTAATTAAAAGAGTTAGTCTAGTAAGTCATGAGTCTATCATAGAGAAAAATAAAGAAGTTTTTACTGGTCTAGGTTGTCTACCTAATATATGTCACTTAGAAGTTGATAAAAATATTAAACCTATAATAGAACCGCCAAGAAGAATACCTTTTTCTTTACATGATAAATTAAAAGAAGAATTAAACAGAATGTTGTCTACGAGGGTTATAGAAAAAGTCAATGAAGCGAGTGAATGGGTAAATTCAATAGTCTTAGTCGAAAAAAATAATAAAAGTTTGAGAGTTTGTCTGGATCCTCGTAATTTAAACAAGGCTTTAAAAAGATGTCATTATCCCATACCAACATTTAATGAGATTAGGTCAAAATTAGCAAAAGCAAAATATTTTTCAACGTTAGATGCACAATCAGGGTTTTGGATGATACAATTAGATTTAGAGAGTTCTAAGCTATGCACATTTAATACACCCTTTGGAAGGTTTAGATTTACAAGATTACCTTATGGTATAAGCTGCGCTCCTGAGATTTTTCATAAAGTAATGAATGAAATAGTCGGAGACATACAAGGAGTCTGTTTGTATATAGATGATATTCTAATTTATAGTGAAACTTTGGAAGGTCACAATAAAATACTAGAACTAGTACTAGAGAGGGCAAAACAATTCAATTTAAGATTCAATATGGATAAATGTAAATTTCTATTGTCAGATATTAAATATTTGGGTCACATTTTTAATGCAGAAGGCATATATCCAGATTCTAGTAAGGTGAGTGCAATTTGTCAAATGGCTATTCCTAACTGTGTAGCTGATATTAGAAGATTTTTGGGAATGATTAATTATTTAGGTGAGTACATAGATAATTTAGCAGAGCGTACAAAGAATTTAAGGTTGTTATTGAAAAAAAATATTAGTTTTCATTGGACAGAAGAGCATGGAAGAGAATTTGAGTCGCTTAAAGAAACTATTAGTCAAACGCCTGTACTAGCATATTTTGATAACAATCTACCTTTAACATTATCAGTTGATAGTTCAAAGTTTGCAGTTGGTGCAGTAATTTTACAAAACAAAAAACCTATAGCATATGCATCTAAATCTTTGTCACAGTCTCAGTCAAATTACGCACAAATAGAGAAAGAGTTGTATGCAATCCAGTTCGGATGTACTAGATTTAAACAATATATATATGGTAGAAAAGTACAAGTTGAAACAGATCACAAACCATTAGTCAGTCTTTTTAAGAAACCATTATCTGAGGTTCCAGCACGTTTGCAAAGGATGATGCTAAACTTACAGCTTTATGATTTGGAAGTTAGTTATACTCCAGGAAAATTTCTTTTCATCGCAGATACATTAAGTAGGGCACCAGTAGAAGGTCCAGATAATACTGATAGTGGAGATGAAGAGTTACGTATACATGGAAGTCTATTAGTTAACAATTTAGCTGTGTCTTCAAAGAAATTAATGGAAATACAGGCAGCAACCAAAACTGATGGAGTTTTACAATCATTAATAACATATTATAATGAAGGTTGGCCAAGTTCTAAAAATAAACTGGAAACAGAAATTAAACCATATTACAATTTTAGTCATGAAATACATGTTGTAGATGGTCTAGTCTTCAAAGGAAACCAAATAGTAATTCCTGAGTCATTGCGTCAAGTCATATTAGAAATAATTCATGAAGGTCATTTAGGATATGAAAAATGTGTTCGACAAGCACGTACAGTGGTTTTTTGGCCAGGCATGACAATGGATATAAAGAATAAAGTTGAACAGTGTCCAGCATGTATTAAATATCATAAATCAAATAGTCCAGAACAACTATTACTACATGAAATACCAACTTTGCCTTGGCAGAAAATTGGTGTCGATTTTTTTTATTATAGTAAAGTCACATATATATTATTAGTAGACTACTATTCCAAATACTTTGAAATAGCACCTTTAAATAATACTTCAGCAAAAGAGGTAATTAGTACAATGAAGTCTATATTTGCGAGACATGGAATACCATTGATCTTAATGTCTGATAATGGTCCTCCATTCTCATCAAAAGAATTTCAGTCATTTTTAGCAGATTGGGATATTTCTTATCAAAGTTCTAGTCCTTATTATCCAAAAAGTAATGGTTTGGTAGAAAGAACAGTTCAGACTGTAAAGAATATTTTTAACAAGTGTATAGAGTCAGGCTCTGATCCTTATCAGGGAATATTGCAATACAGAAATACGACATTAGAATGTGGTTATTCTCCAGCTCAGTTATTAATGTCACGTAATTTAAGAATGAAATTACCAGTTAGTGAAAATATACTCATACCAAAAACAATAGATAGAGATGAATATAGCAAATTCATGAAGGAAAAAGAAAGGAAAGTAAAAGAATATCACGATCGGTCAGCAAGAAATCTACCAAATCTGTTTGTTGGGGAAAATGTATTTTATAAAAAGGTTCCATCATCACCGTGGTTACCTGCTACTGTGATAGAAATAGGTCCTTTTCCAAGATCATATGTCGTCAGAACACCTGAAGGTGTACATTATCGTAGGAACAGACAACACATATTAAAGCCTGCCAGTACAATTAGTAGACATGATAGTGAAGTGTTAGTTAAGCATGAAAATAGTACAGCAGCTAGTTCCACTTTGCATGAGATTCCAAATATGAACAACAATACAACAATTTCAACTCAAAGTTATAACAATTCGAATGTTAACGTAGATAGGACACACAGACAAAATGTAAATAATCAATTTTGTACCAGGAGTGGTCGAATAGTAAATAGACCAAAAAGGTTTTCATTTTCAGAATAGTAATGTGGCAATGTAATATTGCAAGTATATTTAATTTGAATGGATAGTTTAGTTTTTTTGTTAAAAAAAAAAGGGGCATGTTATGTAGTGTTAAGTTGTAAACTGACCTTTATATTTGTAAACCTGCCTTAACATTAGTGACATGGTGTGAAGTGTGAAGTGAAGATGGCAACGGAGATGGACAGTTGACAGAGAGGTCGAGGGGGCTCTTGAGATATAATCCGAATGTAATAAATGAGTTTGTATTCAATAAATACTAAATAAGAAACTGTCGTCAATTCTATAATTCTAACAATAAGCACACAAGAAGAACATAACAGACATGTTGGTAAAAGGAATTAATATTGATATGATCCAAGATATAATTGTGTGGAGAAATGCAATTAGGGAAGCCGACCCCGCATAGGGATAAGGCAAAGAGAATGATGATGCTAATCAGTTTCGATATCACCACTCCTGTCGAAAATGTACCATTGGAGAAAATTCTAAAAATAATAAGAAGCAAATTAGATCCACCGACTATTTCCGCTTGCTATGATACTAGTAAAATCCAGAGAACTAAAGTTCCTCATTTGTATAAAAAAATCTTTAAAAAAATCTCTAAATATGTTCTCGTAACTTAAGTGATTGGCAGATAATGTAATTATATATAAATATCAGTAAATTGTTAATTTATTTAGTCTTAACACATATACTTCTAAGCATCGTTGTGACAATAGTTGAAATGTTTAGTTATGATGAAAAAGATAGACTTCGGTGTCGCTTAAACTGCATGTGGTATGGATTTAGGACTGATGATTTACGAAAGCAGCATTACAAAAAGCAGCATTTTAGATGTGCATATTGTGAGATTGCCTTTTTAGATATTGAAGATAGGAATCGTCACCAAAATAACGAGCATATCATATTTCAAAGCGAATGTCAATGCCCGTTGTATTTTAGAACAGCAAATCTAGCTTATTATCATTGGAATGTCAAACACAGGTTTACTTGTGAATGTTGTGGCAAATGGTTTGATTCAGTTGAGGAGAGAAATGTTCACGAGGAAGCCCGTCCAAAGTGTATACCTTGTGGTATATCCTTCAAAACAGATGACCAACTAACGTCTCATAATAAAGATATTCACTCATTTGCATGTGAATATTGTTATGATTTGTTTGACTCCATCAAGGCGAGAGATATCCATTTTAAAGAACATTTTTTCGTGGAGTGTCAGGTATGTGGTAGTAGATTCAAAACATATGAGGAGGCAATTCCGCATGCAAATAAACATTTAACGTGCAAATTTTGTGACGTTTTGTTTCTGTCCATAAATGAGAAAAATATTCACGACAAAGAAGAACATTTAAAATGTGAGTGTCCGAATTGCGCTACATTTTTTACAAAAGATAATAAACTGCAACAGCATATTAAAGCTGAACATGATTCAGCGTTTTTATGCTCATATTGTGATGATAAGTTTGAGACAAAGGAGAAAAGAAATCAACATATAGAAGAGAAACACTATTTTTATAAATGCAGGGATTGTGAATTCTCCTCCTCTGTTTATGGAATCCTTTGTCAGCATGTGAATGTTAAACACTGGATTAAATGTAAGTATTGTTCTGTGAATTTCTGGCCAGAGGAGGAACTAAATGCTCATTGTATTTATCACAAGTGCCAACATTGCGATTTATTCATCAGTGGGGCAATAGGCATGGGTAACCATAACAGAAGTAAACATAAGTTTTGGTGCGAACATTGTAATAATTGGTTTACAACAGCGCAAGAGAGAGACCATCACGAACGAGAAGTACATGAACCATTTAAGTGTTACCATTGTGATAGTTCTTTTAATGAAAGTGAAAATTTGCAGATACATATTGAAGGTAAACATGATTTAAGATGCCAATATTGTGATGATTCGTTTGAAAGTTTTGAACAGCAAAATATCCACGATATCAGCGTACATCTAACAATTAAGTGCCCTTATTGCGATAAATTGTTTAGAGAAGATAAACACCTACAACCGCATATTAATATCAATCATTATTTTGAATGCCGATATTGTGATGAAACATTTTCATACGACCAAGAAAGATCATTTCATGAGAGATGCATACATCTTACAATTGAGTGCCCACATTGTGATAGGTTATTCAATGAAGAAAAAGATCTACAAAAGCATAATCCACTTTGTAAAAACTTATATGGTAATAAATCCCATACATCTGGTAATGCGAGTAATTTGAATTCTGTTAAGTGTCCAAATTGTATTAGATTGTTCAGCTCAGATCAGCAGCTAGATACTCATATTCAAAATAAACATAATTTTCAATGCCCGTATTGTAATCAAGGGTTTAAATCTTCTGAGGAGGTAAATTCCCATGATAACGACGTTCATTTAACTATTAAATGTCCACAATGCGATAGTTTATTTAGATCAAATGAGCTACTTCGTCTGCATGTTAAACTAACACATAATTTTGAATGCTTATATTGTGATAAATCTTTTAAATCTCTTCAAGAGACAGAGGCTCATGATAGATGGGTACATGTAATCACTGTATGCCGACGTTGCAAAAAGTTCTTCAGGGAATATAAACAGTTAAATGAACATAATAACCTCAAACGACATTATTGGTAAAGGTATTGATATCTCAACATTCCCCTTTACGATATTCAATGTTGGAGACTTGGACCAGGCAAGGTTAATGACAAGTTTTGTGGACTTCGATAACCAAACCTCTATGTTTCCTTCAATGGACTTTTTAAATTATTATCATCTAAGGCCAAAAATGCACGATTGTAAGAACTTTCCTCAACCACCGCTATATCTTCATTTTTAAGTTTCCATTGTATTTAATTTTATTATATTAGGTATCATCTTTATCGCAGTTATTGTCGACTAAGAAATAATGAATGTGTAAGTTTTACTCGCACTTTTTCTGTAATATGTATCTTATCTTTAGTATTTTAATTATTTTCAATATATTGAATCGTAAATTATCCTTATTATTATATTGTCAAAACTTACAGTTGAGTCCAGGAATCTTTACCCTTGCGTCATCATTTAAAGCATACGAAATAAGTCGATGATAAGTCGGAAATTGAAATTTACTAAACGTAACAGCAAGGACAGTAAATAGTTACTGCTCCTATCACAGGTTAATTTTTGAAGTTATACTTCCTTACCGGCGATATGAGGGTGAATTTTTATATGTTAAAACCTATGATCCCGGCGCATGCGCATTATAACTTTGTTCTGATTGGATGTTCAAATGACATGTCAAAAATTATTCAATATGGCGTCTGTGGCACAGCTGTAGTTAGATTATTTATGGTTGTTGCGTTTTAAAATTTGTGTGAAAAGAAACAACAAACAAAAGTTAGTTAATAGTTATACTGCCTTTTTAAATAGTTTTCATATACCTATATTTTTGGACTTTTGGACTATTTTGGACAAGGAAAACTCATTCTAATTTGGTAAGTAGTTTTTATTATAATCATATTGTAATTATACATTTGGATTAGGTTGAAATATGTACATTTATTTTCTCAAGAATGGGGATTTTAGAGAGAAATCCCAAATTAGGTCCCATTTTTATTTTTAAATTATGATTTTTTGGCGTAGATTTATTTATCTAGTAGGTATGTAATGCTTTGATTTACATACTTAATTTGATTACCAACAAAAGTTCTACCAATCTTCATCTAATATATTGTTTTCGTACTGTTTTGTTGTATTTTAATATTTTCTTCCACAAAATTTAAACTACATAATTTAATTATATTCAAAACAACTGTCAAACAGTAAAACGTTCAGTTACCCTATTTTTTCACATGAAAAATAATGTGGAATTGGACGAGTGAGTCTAGGCTTCGATTACGAATCAAAGCGCCCCGAAATTCACGGGTTCGATTCCCGATGCAAGTTTTTATTTTTTATTTTTTTATGCATTTTATGATTGTAAGTATATTTGTTTTATAATTTTTTTTTTTAGAAAATGCGTATTTAAAATTTTTGCCAACAATTATTATCGTTCAGAAATCATTTTTTCTTTGTGGCATTTTTCAATGTGTTTGTGTGCGTTTTATTCTTTTATTTTTTTTAATGTTTGGTATTGTCTTAAAAATCACATAATATGTAGTAGAAGTATAACTTCTTACGTGCGTACAAAGTACACACAAATTCTTTTTTTTTTTTAGCTAATGCCTCCCTTTTTTAGTTAATGCTTTAATGGCCATTGCCATCGTAGGTACGGTGAACTTTTTTTTTTTTAGTTAGGTACCTATAGTGTCATGTGTAGTGTGTGTGTTGAGTAAGTGTCTTGTTACTTTGCAAAGTCGACGTCATTGTCTTTGCAAAGAGACGCTAATTGTATCCGAACGTCTACGATCCCTCCGGTGAGTACCGATCCCGCAGGTTAAAATTTGAGTTATCAAATATGTGTTTTATCTCGCCAGGTATTAATGACGAACGGGTAAAGATTCCTGGACTCAACTGTATGTAAAATTCCATAGCTAAATTTAATATCTGTTAAAATAACCCTAACTCTATACGCGAAATTGACTATAATTTTATATTTTATTTTGTCATTTCATATATATGTATCTGTCTATAATATATATCTAATATATATAATATATATCTGTCTGAACTATAAATCTGTCGATTTATAGTTCATCAAATTTATGGCATTTAATTTTATTATGTTATAAATTTTTGTATATGCTTCTTTTCATGAGCATTTTTCAGTGCGTCACAAATGATAGAAAAAAGGGTAAGTCCGTGATAATACACATTTATGACATTTATTCTAACATGACATTTTAGTTAAATCTGACAGTTGTCACATTTTATTTGCAATTTGGCATAAAAAAAATGTGTTTATTGCATTTATAAAATGGTATTTTCTTTTATTTGTATAGTCTTATAAATTGTACAGATTATATTCGTAGATATATTATATAAGTAGTAAATAATTTTTTCGATTATAGCGCCATCTATTGACAACTAGAATCATCATTCTCTGTGCCTTATCCCTATGCTTGGTCGGCTCCCCTAATTGCATTTCTCCACACAATTCTATCTTGGGCCATATCAATATTAATCCCCTTTACCAACATGTCCTGCCTTATCGTCTCCCCCCAGGTCTTCTTTGGTCTTCCTCTCCTACTCCTTCCAGGAATCTGCACTTCAGCTATTCTTCGTATTGGGTGGTTAACATCTCGACGTTGAACATGACCAAACCATCTTAACCTATGCTCTCTCATTTTGGCATCAATTGGTGCCACACCTAGACTTCCCCTAATATACTCATTTCTAATTTTATCCTTCCTTGTCACTCCACTCATCCATCTAATCATTCTCATTTCCGCCACATGCATTCGCTGTTCCTCTTTCTTTTTCACTGCCCAACATTCAGTTCCGTACATCATAGCTGGTCTTATGGCTGTTTTATAGAATTTTCCCTTCAGCTTCATTGGGATTTTTCTGTCACACAACACACCACTCGCTTCTTTCCACTTCATCCATCCAGCCCTAATTCTACTGCATGCATCTCCATGTATTTCTCCATTAATCTGTAATACCGATCCTAGGTACTTAGAACTATTGCTTTTTACAATCATTTCACCATCCAAAGATACCATTTTATTTGTAGTAGCTCCATCTTTAAATGAACATTCCAAATACTCTGTTTTTGTCCTACTAAGTTTTAAAGCTTTTTCCTCCAGAGCTTGTCTCCACTGTTCCAGTTTTTGTTCTAAGTCTCTTTCACTATTTCCTACTAACACGACATCATCAGCATACATTAAGTACCATGGAATGTTACCCTGTATTTTCGCTGTTATCTGGTCCAAAACTAATGAGAATAAATACGGACTAAGCACAGAACCTTGATGCAATCCTACTTTCACATAAAATTTATCAGTCTCTCCCACACCTGTCCTAACACTAGTCGTTACTCCCTCATACATATCCCTCACAATCTTTACATATTCACCAGAGACTCCTTTCTTATTGAGTGGCCACCACAGAATCTCTCGAGGAACTCTATCAAATGCTTTCTCAAGATCAATGAATACCATATGAGCGTTTGTTTCTTCACTCCTGAATTTTTCCATCAACTGCCTTATAATGAAAATTGCATCTGTTGTTGATCTACCCTGCATAAAGCCAAATTGATTCTCGGATATTCCGGTCTCTTCACGTATCCGTCTATCAATTACTCTTTCCCATATTTTCATGGTGTGGCTAAGCAGTTTTATAGCCCTGAAGTTTGTATATTGTTGTATATCTCCCTTGTTTTTGTAAACAGGTACCAGTATACTGCTTCTCCATTCGTCTGGCATTTGTCCAACTTCCATAATTCTATTAAATAGACCTGCTAGCCACCTTGTTCCTCTCTCTCCCAATGCTCTCCATACTTCCTCAGGAATATCATCTGGTCCTACCGCTTTTCCTTTCTTTATTTTTTGAAGCGCTTGAGCCACTTCCTCGTTGGTTATTTTGGTGACCATTGCTGCTACTGTCTCCGTTGACTCTACAGGCTGTCTGTCAAATTCTTCATTTAATAAGCTGTCAAAGTACTTTATCCATCCCTTTTTGACATCCCTTTCGTGAACTATCATCCCTATTGACAACTAGAATAAATGTTATAAATGTTACCGACGAAATGTAATGACCGACGTGCGTTTTTTTCTGTCACATACAATTTAATGCGTTAGAAAGAAATCGAAAAACTGTGACGCACTGAAAGATCCTCATGAGAAAAAGCATACTAGACAAATTTATCTTTTATGTAGGTTTCATTTTACAGATCATAAATCAATAAATATACTTATCTGCTAATACTATATTTTATTATCTGTTTGGTATCTACTCTATTTCTTGGTATACCTATTGTAGCGATTTAAATAAAACTTTATTGCAAAACTTTTTTTTATTTACCTTATTCCTTCGAAAATTTATTTTCATTGTTCATATTGCCACACTGTTATCTTCTATTTCTCATCAAATACAGGGCAACAATTTCAAAAGTTCCTACTCACTTCTCATGGAAGAAAGAAATAATGGTCAGCTTTTCAAGTATAGATAATAGTTATTTCCACCTACCTCTATCCAAAGTATATCTACATTTCCTGACATCATTTTAGGGAGCAATGTCGTACTTTTTCTCCCTAGGGAGACGAAGTACTTTTATCCCCTAGGGAGTAAAAGTAAAAGTGACGTTATGGTATGTCATTTTTGAAATAACTTATTGACGCCCTATATTATTCTATTATCTATTACGTAAGTATCTATACATTTTAACTTTTGTTTATAGAACACCCTGAATTTTGCAGAATGGTAAAAGCAGTAAATTGTTATTTTGATTTAACAATGTTTACACTAATAATTTGACTTATATTTGACAGTTGACAGGTATTCTGTACCTACTTGTTAGGTTTAGTTGCCTAATAAATTTTGTTAGTTACATAAATAAATTATTTAAAAATGAAAAACTGACTTGTTATGTGAGACAGGTGGAAAAATCATATGTATCTATAATATGGGAGTAAAGTTCCTTTTCCTCCCTTGACTGATTACTGACATCCGCTACGCGTCGGGTAGTAAACTTCATTCTCGGGAGGTAAAGTAGCACTTTGTAGTCTGAGCTAGTGAACCCTCCAAGTAACGGTCTTCCTGTAAACCTAGAAAGGGTACCCCCCGTTAAGATAGGCAAAATGCCCTCACTCCCAGAATTCAATTTTATTAATTTTTTTACGTTCTATGCAACTAAAAAATGAGATAACACGAATTTTTAGCTCGCCACCCCCCCTTACCACTCCCCCCACAGCCAAAAACGTAGATTTTTAAATTTAATTTTTTTTAGTTGGGTTGCAATTGATTTAAAGATTTCAAAAAATTTACACGTGTAGCTGAGGCTTTTACAAAACATGTCCATTTTTTATGGACCCATAGGTCGAGTGTACATAACCTCATTTTTTTTAACTTTCTTAAAACCTATAACTTTTTTTTGGAGGGGGCTGCAGGTCCAATTTTTTTTGTATTTTGTGTATTTTATCAAAAGCTATCTTTCTGATTTTTTTTAGATTTTTTCGTCAGGTGCGCCATCTTGAAAAATCAAGAAAACTGTTTTTTTAGGGGGTTTTTGGGGATTTTCTCCATTTTATAGACTGCAACATAGATCAACTCAAGGTTTTGTTAATAGATTATGTATAATTTAAAATAACTGAGTATATTAGGATATTCAAAAATTGGTCGAAACACTTTTAAACCCTCCAAAAACCATGTTTTTTTAAAGTTTTGTAAGGATTTTTGCGGATCTAATTATATTTTTTGAGGTCGATACAGCCTGAATATTTTTTTTCATTTTTTTTTACGTTATATGTGATTAATAAATAAGACTAATCGCATTTTTAGCCCACCACCCCCTCCCCCTGCCCCCACAAAATTTTTCTATTTTTTTTTTTTGTTTAGTTAAGTTGCAATTAATTTAAAAATTTTATGAGGCTTCTACAAAACATATCTATTTTTTATAGACCCGTAGGTCGAGTGTACAATACATATAACCTCAAAATTCCTTTTTTTTTCTCTGATTCTGGCTTTGGTTTAGAACTAGAACCTTTAGCCACGTAATTGTATAACTTATCACTAAGTCAGGGGAGTAATGTGTAGTGTGTGTGTGTGTGTATTGAGTAAGTGTCTTGTTACTTTGCAAAGTCGACGTCATTGTCTTTACAAAGAGACGCTAATTGTTTCCGAACGTCTGCGTTCCCTCCGGTGAGAATTCCTTTTTTATTATTTTTTTAACGTATTTTTGACTTCCGATCGATATTTTTTAAAACGTCCAATGAATTGTACAATTATTGTACATGTACATCTCTCTCGCGGACGGTCGGTTCAATACGTGCTTAGCACTCATTTTTAATTATTAAAAATAATAGTAATAAAATAATGACAAAAATTTCTTCAGGCTCTTGCAGGGGGGCTTTAAACTTTGAGTTGGTCACTTTATGACTTTCATATTAATAATTTTTAATCGAGTTATTAAGCCTTGAAAATGGCCATTTTTGCGTTTTTCAAATTTTAAATTGCATGTAACTCGACAACAGTCAATTTTATAGAAAAATCAGAAGAGACCTTTTTTGCTCAGGTTGATCCAGAGAATCTACAACAAATTTGTCCTAAGTGAAAAAATTGATTTTTTGAATTCGTTTAAAAAATTGTTTAACAATTTTCCGACCGCTGTAATGCCTGGCACCATGCGGATTTGTTATAAGGACCTGTTTTTGAATAAGTTTGTGCAAAAAAATGAATTGGAATAATTTACCTAATGGGGACAAGCATACAGCATGGACTATTTGCTTTATGAACCAAACGAAGATGGTTTGGAAAACATTAAACGATAGATACTGTTGTAGGTGCGAGTTGCGCAAACGGAAACATAACCATAGGCATAGGCTGTTGTTCGCATGTAGCTGCCACAATGTAATATTTATCGCATGGAAGATATTTTACAAAAATCATCAAGCCAGCAGAATATCTTACAAAACTCTTTGACAATACAGATGTTATACCTGTGATAGACGAAGACAGCGATGAAGACTTTAGAACTGTTAGGAAGCTCTCAGACCAAATGCAACACATACAATAAAATTCATACGTAAAATGTTGCACAGTTCATAATAGCGTACATCTGTTTATACTCAACAGAGATAACGTCCCATAACACATTTTATCATTATGTAGAATACAGGAGCGTGCCAATTTTGGAACTTCCGAATATCAATCAGTATTTGAAAAATGTCTTCAAGCGAAAAAAATGTTATTGTAGCTTGGCAATTTTTAAGAAGATGTCAGAGAAAAGAAAGAAAAATGCGTCGATGACGCACCCACTGAATGCATTTAACATTATTCATAGTCCAGCAATTGTTTTACATGAACAGACATGAACATTTTTGCTAGGAGTGTTTTTTTTTTGATAAAATTACTTACTTTTGAGTTATTTGCAAGAAACCGTATAAAAATGTGTTTTTTTTTAATGAACATATTTACTCTCAAAAACTCGAAAAGTTTTAACTTAGTGAAAAAATGCTATAGAACAAAAATTGCTTAAAATTACGTAGTTTATCCATTTCCGGCCTTATTTTGAACGTATAATTTTCACCCTCGGGAAGGGATGAAACTCGCCCCACATGCTACCTACTTACATATATGTCTATGCCAGATTTTCATGTTATTTTAAAGGGTTCTTTACAAATTTATAGGTTTTGCAATATTTTACCGTCAGCATTAACTTTAAAAATATCACAAATTTTTATTTATATAAAAACTGTTTTTTTTTATATTATTAAAGAAAGAAATATGAACATAAACATGGAGAAAACAAAGATAATGGTCATGGGAAATGAGGATAAACAAGTAAATATAGAGATAAATAACCAGAAATTAAAACAAGTAACAACATATAAATACCTGGGTGTGAAAATATAAAATGGAGGAAGATCAGAAGAAGAAGAAGTCAACGAAAGGATAACCATGCCGTTCAGAATCTACTACAGCTTAAACAGAGCATTCATTGGAAAAAGGAGTAAGCAGCAGGATGAGGCAAGGATGAGGCAAGATGAGGACAATGATAGAGGTATATAAAACGATCTTCAGGCCAATCCTTACCTATGGTAATGACAGCTGGGTGCTAACACAATCATCGAAAAGTAGAATAAACTCAATGGACATGAAGTACCCAAGAAAAGTTAAAGGAATTACAAGACGCGATAGAATAAGAAACAGCATTGTAAGAGAAGAACACAACTGGGACTGAAGCGAAGCGAAGGGCTAAGAATAAACAAGAGTGGAGACGATTTGTATATGATATAGATACATGAAATGTATTTTTTAAACACCTTGCACCGTTAAGTAGAAAGATTTAGATTATGTTATTATGAACATATAATAGCTATTTGTATAACAAGGGAGGAAAGTGCTACTTTTCCTCCCGAGAATGAAGTTTACTGCCCGACGCGTAGCGGAGGGCAGTAATCATTCAAGGGAGGAAAAGGCACTTTACTCCCATGTTATACATATGGTTTTTCCACCTTCCTCAAATAACAAGTCATTTTTTCATTTTTACTTAATTTATTTATGTAACTAACCAACAAAATTTATTAGAACTAAAACTAACAAGTACGTACAATATAACTGTCAACTGTCAAATATAAGTCAAATTAATAATGTAAACATTGTTAAATCAAAATAACAATTTACTGTTTTTTTACCATTCTGCAAAATACAGAGTGTTTTATAAATAAAGGTTAAAATGTATAGAAACTTACGTAATAGAAAATAGATATTGTACAGGGCGTCAATAAGTTACATTTCATGAATGAAATACCATGACGTCACTTTTACTTTTCCTCCCTAGGGAGGAAAAATATTTTCCTCCCTAGGGAGGAAAAGTACAACTTTGCTCCCTACAATCAGGTCCGGAAAAGTATACTTTCGGTAGAGGTAGGTGGAAAAATTATTTACTACTTGGACTAAAGAAAAATGGGATCTGTGTAACAATTTAATAAATTTAAATTATACTAGAAAATAACATGTTTTTTTTTCTCTGATTCTGGCCTTGATTTAGAACTAGAACCTTTAGCCACGTAATTGGATAACTTATCACTAACTCAGATGTAATGTGTAGTGTGTGTGTTGAGTAAGTGTCTTGTTACTTTGCAAAGTCGACGCCATTGTCTTTGCAAAGAGACGCTAATTGTATCCGAACGTCTGCGGTAGAACATAGTAAGAATCTCTAAAAAAATGATTTGTCAAAAAACTGTAAATAGGTATTAATCTGTAAACATTAGATAGATAAGTCAACAAGCACGTTTATCCTTTTAAGACTTTTTTACGTTTATTTTGTAAGTAAACAAATCATTGTAAAAAATTGAATTAAATAAACGTATTATTATCTCAAAACTTAAATAAATTTATCCTATTATCCCTAATTATATTCTACGCCCTAATTCCAAACACACACATTTGCACATCTGGGCACTCTTTACTGCCCTTTTCTTGAGAATCCGATCGCCGTTGCATCGGAATTCTAGGAATTTTAGTTTAAATGCGTTCAAGGGATGCATGTTAACCGTTGAAACATATTAGACCAGACTGGGTCATCGTCCCCGTGAGGTAAATTATTCCGATTCGTTTTTTTTGTACAAACCTACTCAAAAACAGGTCCTTATAACAAATCCACAGGGTGGCGGGAAGTGGCGCGGTCGGAAAATTGTTTAAATAATTTTTTAAAACAAATTCAAAAAATCAATTTTTTCACTTCGTAGGTATAATTTTTTTAGACTCTTTGGGTCATTATAAGCAAAAAAGGTCGGTTGTATTTTTCTCTAAAATTGATTGTTGTCGAGTTATACGCGATTTAAAAGTTAAAAAACGAGAGAAAATGGCCATTTTTAAGGCTTAATAACTCGGTTAATAGTACATTGTGTACCTAGTAGGAAAAGCTTAACATTCCCGGACGATGTAAAGATTGCTGTCGAGGCGCAAGCCGAGACAAGGGAATACAGAGTCCGGGAATGTTGCTTTTCCTGCAAGGTATACATACTATTTTTTCGAAAATCTAACATTTAAATTATATTAAAATAAATATGTTAAAATTTTCAAATAGACATATTCTGACTCAAATATTCGTGATGCCACCAAGTACATGTTTTGTAACTATAGAAACAAAAATATTGAATTGTCAAATTTGACGTATTTGCTTATTTTTGACAGTACTTATAATAAATTTGTTCTGAATCTGCTCTAAGGAAAAAATATTTTTCTATGGATGTTATACAATGTGCAACTTCTCTCACTACTTACATACATTCAAAACGAACAATTTCTCATGCAGTGAGAAAAGTCGGCCATTGCAGTGGGAAATATTTTTTCTCACGGGTTCTCGTACGGTTTTCCATATCGTCGTCTTAATACTATAACTTGATAACACGAAATTAGTAGTTTTGAGATAAACGAGTTTAAAGATTTTAAAGATATTTGTGCTGCTACCATGATGTTGGTAAATACGGAATTCCCTCTGCGGCTCTCAAATACTGTTCCTTAACTTTTTGGCAACTGATCTATTTAGGAATACGGTGCAAATTTGTTTTCCAATATGGAAAAAACCATGAAAAATTAAAGTTATCAACTTTTAGCACTACCATAATGTTAACATTTGGTAATGTCGCATGTTGTGTCAAGTTGCATATAAGTGAACTTTTTAACACAACTAATATTTTATACATTATTTTGTTGAAAATTAGCCCCCTGCCATGGGGGTTACCAGATCTGCTAACAATTCTTGCATTAAAATGAACCGAATAAACAGATAGCAATTATGTGGTAAGCTCAATGGTTTCAGAAAAAACATGTGCTACAACTAGATAACTCGAGTTATCTAGTTATAGCATTCAGTGTATGTCGTATTCACGATTATTTCGATTAAATAATAGCTTGATAACTTATCTTTGTCAACTTTTAGCACTGAATGTTAGGGGCATTTGAGTTTTATCAACTTTCGTCAATCATAAATAAATACTTAACCCGTTTGGAGCGAGCTATCAAGTTTTTACACAATATGGAGGCAAATAAAATACATCTTGTGAACTATTTATCTCAAAAACATCAATTTTGGAGTTAAGTTATAGTACTAAGGCGACGATATATGATCGCCGTTTCCATGGTAACATGCACAATACAAGCACAATTTAATATTGTCAAATAAAATGTGTTGGAGCAAAACTTACCAGGAATTACCTTTCAAAACTGTTCGAAAATAACTGTTAATTAGAATTTTAAATAAATAAGGTAAGTATATAAATTTTAAGAATATTAAATAACTACATGTATATGTATTTTATTTCAATTTATGTATATAATATACGTAAAAGCACCTAAATTATTCAATTTTGAAGTTTAAACTCATGACGTCATGACACAACCGCATCCATAGAAAAAGTACAGTATACAACACATGAGAAAATGACATATTTCTCCCTGTTGTACAATATACTATTCCTTATGTATAGTAAGGAATAGCTATTTGTATAACAAGGGAGGAAAGTGCTACTTTTCCTCCCGAGAATGAAGTTTACTGCCCGACGCGTAGCGGAGGGCAATAATCATTCAAGGGAGGAAAAGGCACTTTACTCCCATGTTATACATATGGTTTTTCCACCTTCCTCAAAGTACAAGTCATTTTTTCATTTTTACTTTATTTATGTAACTAACCAACAAAATTTATTAAAACAAAAACTAACAATTAGGTACAATATAACTGTCAACTGTCAAATATAAGTCAAATTATTAATGTAAACATTGTTAAATCAAAATAACAATTTACTGTTTTTTACCATTCTGCAAACTACTGGGTGTTTTATAAATAAACGTTAAAATGTATAGATACTTAAGTAATAAAAAAAGATATTGCACAGGGCGTCAATAAGTTATATTTCATGAATGAAATACTATGACGTCACTTTTACTTTTCCTCCCTAGGGAGGAAAAGTACAACTTTGCTCCCTACAATCAGGTCCGGAAAAGTATACTTTCGGTAGAGGTGGGTGGAAAATAACATTTCCGTACAGTTATTTTTCATTTCCAGGCAATGGCTAAGTATAAGGAAATATCGAACGTTTCTTTCAAAAATATCTAAATTTCTGACCGATTTTCGGAAAAAATTATTACTATGAAAGTTAGAAAGTGAAAAAATAAAAGTTTAAAGTCCCCCTACATGATCCTGAAAAAATGTGTGTCATTAATTTATTACTAAGTTGTTATTTTTAATTATTAACAATGAGCGCTGAAAGCGTATTTAGGCGGCTGTCAATGTGAGTGCAAAAGAGATGCACCATTCCGGCAGTCCAATGGTGCATCTTACTCGCACCCACATTGATGGCCGCCTCAATACGCTGTTAGCGCTCATTGTTAATAATTAAAAATAACAGCTTTTTAATACATTAATGTCACAAATTTCTTCAGGATCATGTAAGGGGGCTTTCAACTTTGATTTAGTCACTTTCTGACTTTCATAATAATAATTTTTAACAGAGTTAAAGCCTTGAAAATAACTATTTTCGCGTTTTTCAAATTTTAAATCGCGTATAACTCGACAACAATTAATTCTAGAGAAAAATCATAAGAGATTTTTTTGCTCATAATGTCCCAAAGAATCTAAAAAAATTGGTACGAAGTGAAAAAATTAATTTTTAAATTTGTTTAAAAAAATTGTTTAAACAATTATCCGACCGCGGCACCTCCCGGCACCGTGTATTTGTTATAAGTACCTTTATTTAAGTAAAAACGTTTGTGCAAAAAAAGACGGATCGAAATAATTTACCTAACGGGAGCGACGATATAGTCTGGACTATATGGGATGTTGCGTGTTACATATATCGATCGGATATCGCTTTTGGTATGCGAGCTTCCTAAAGTGTAATACCAACGAATATACTCTCCGAATACTCGAGTATATACGGAGCTATAATATATATTCTTTGGAAATACTTTCCTTATTCTTTTTATGGTGTTTTACATGGCAGTAAACGTGAAGCAAAATGACATTATAATAGGCTGAGCAGAGATATAGTTTATGTAGATGGTACAAGCACATGTTTGAATAATTAGAATATGTATAATGGAAGGTAATATTAGGGTACCTACTAAATACAAACTAATGAACAAAGAACAAAATGTTTTGATTCACAAAACGACAAGAAGTAGGATATATTAAAATAATGTATTTTTCTTAAATTTATTATTCTGTTTTATTTTTGTTTTTTGTATCCTACCCAGAAGATATCACAATGACATCTTTACTTTATATAAAAATCTTTACTTTATATAAAAATAGTGCAAAAATTTGAAATTACAGTAAAAACTCCGTTAACCGAAACCTTTTTAACCGAAACATCGTTTAACCGAAATGGCTGACAGTTTCAATAATTTTGTCAATAAAATGTAAATTTCAAAAAATCAATAAAATTAAGGAAAATCAACATGTTTACAGTGTTTTTTTAAGAAATCTTCTATTTTCTTTTGTATTTTCCTTTGACAACGATGTTTTGCAGCTATATATCTCCAATACCATGTAATTTGATACAAGAAGAATACAAAAAACAATGTTATTTTTAACCGAAATTCTTGTTATCCGAAACGGTTCCCCCCCCCCCCCAATTATTTCGGTTAACAGAGGTTTTACTGTATTTTGTTAAAATGTAGTTTACTTGAGGACAAACTGAGCAACAGATATACTGAGAAAAAAAAATTAAAACCAAAAAATGATGATTTATTGGGCAGATTAAGAGGGAGGAGGGCTAAAATTGGTCTAAGGCTTATTTTTTAAACACATCAAACGTAAAAAAATGAAAAAAATATTCAGGCTGTATTGATCTCAAAAAATATTAGGCCTGGATGCCGCGTACATAAAAAAAGTTTATTAATAGCCAGCTGTAAATATGTGAATAGTTTAACGGTGTCTAGTCGGACAAACTTTGATGTAGGTATGGAAACAGGGGAAGTTTTAATTGTGAAACGTAATTTTAATTGTGGAAAGTGTCATCCTGACAAGTTTATGATTGTGAAAACTAGCAGGTCGTTTTTAAGTTTATTCAATAGCAAATTATATAAAATATCCCTAAAAACTCAGTTATTTCAGATTATACCTCTACATAACCTATAAAAAAACCTTGAGTTAATCTATTTTGAAGTCTATAACATGGAGAAAATCCCTAAAACCACCGAAAAAACCAGTTTTGCGGATGAGGTTATAATATGTACACTCAACCTTCGGGTCCATAAAAATAAATGTTCTGTAAAAGCCTCAGCTGTGCGTTTGAATTTTTTTGTAATTTATAATTTAATAATTATTAACTATTCTAAATGGGAAATAAGCCACAATTTAACTAAAAAATGACCATTTAGAATAGTTAATTACAAAAATGCCACAAAGAAATAGCTTCAGAATAACATTCATATTATAATTGCAAACCAAATTAAAAAAAAATAAAATTGAAAAATTGATATTTTGGCTGTGGGGGAGGGGAAATAGAGGAAGTGGGCTAAAATTGCGGTGAGTCCTAATTTTTTAAAATCATATAGAACGTAAAAAAAGTAAAAAAAATATTCAGGCTGTATCGACAACAAAAAATATAATTAGACCCGCAAAAATCCTTACAAAACTTTTAAAAAACATGGTTTTTGGGGGGTTTAAAAGTGTTTCGCCCAATTTTTGAATATCCTAATATACTCAGTTATTTTAAATTATGCATAATCCATTAACAAAACGTTGAGTTGATCTATGTTGCAGTCTGTAAAATGGAGAAAATCCCCCAAAACCCCCTAAAAAAACAGTTTTCTTGATTTTTCAAGATGGCGCACCTGACGGAAAAATCTGAAAAAAATCAGAGAGATAGCTTTCGATAAAATACACAAAATGCAAAAAAAAATTGGACCTGCAGCCCCCTCTGAAAAAAAGTTATAGGTTTTAAAAAAGTTAAAAAAAAATTGAGGTTATGTACACTCGACCTATGGGTCCATAAAAATGAACATGTTTTGTAAAAGCCTCAGCTACAAGTGTAAATTTTTTGAAATCTTTAGATCAATTGCAAGCCAACTAAAAAAAATTAAATCTAAAAATCTACGTTTTTGGCTGTGGGGGGAGGGGTAAGGGGGTGGCGAGCTAAAAATTCGCGTTATCTCATTTTTTAGTTGCATAGAACGTAAAAAAATTAATAAAATTGAATTCGGGGAGTGCCTTTTGCCTATCTTAACGGGGGGTACCCTTTGTATAGTGATAATTCATAGCACACTGAGGCTAAAAACCATGACCTGGCAGGCATCAGCCCTGCACGTGTATCTACCAGGTGAATCGAAAAGTGAAAATTTAGGGGGTAAAATAAACTTTCTCCTTTAAAGTTTAAATTTAAGTATGTGTTTGAGTAAGTCATTTAGCAAAAATGTGTACAATGAGAGGCGATTCTGAACAGTATAAAACATTGCCAGGCGAGGGGAAGGATTAGGGGTTTTTCCTAAAATAATTTTTTTTGCATCGAACAAAGTTTTTTTAGGTTTTTGAATCATTCCAAACAGAAAAGGTCTCTAGTGACTTTCCTCTTAGGTTAATAGTTTTTGACATATAAGCGATTCAAATTTTAAAAATTGCGAAATTGGCCATTTTTAACCCTGAATCGGACATTTAACTGAAAATTTCAATGTTCCCAAGGTAGGTAGATATTTTTTAAACATCTATTGATAAAATCCCGAAGAACTTTTGCAATACAACATCGAAAACCCCTTTGTTTTTTAATTGCTAATCAAGGGGGCGCGACACTGTAGTATATAAGTGAGGCCGTTTGAGTATGCATAAATTCATTCTCTGGAGAATGGGCAAATTTTAAGAGAAATTCTCAGACAGGTCGATTTTTATTTTAAAATTAGGACTGTTTGGTATTGTATAATACTACAATGATAATACTAGTAAGGTCATCTATCTGGGCGTGATGACGTAATCGATGATTTTTTAAATGAGAGTAGGGGTTGTGTGATAGCTTATTTGAAAGGTTATTTATTTCTCTATTCAGTAATAGAAACGTTAACATAATTATTTATACAGGGTGTGCATCTAAAAAGAAAACAATATCATTTTTGGAAAAAATTTTAAAAGATAAATTTTGAAAAATTTTTGGAGTATAAATTTTAATGCTATCAACTTTTCGGGGGCTCATTTGATAGATATTTTTAAGTACTTTGACAAATGTTTCGTTAGTTTATGTTATAAAATGCATCATTTTCACGGTATTTAAGCTTGAATACTTAGATTTGGGTCCAGCGTTTTGAAATGAAGGGAACACGGAGGTGTAATAGTATATTTTCCAAAGATAATTCAACATTATTTGGTTTTTGATGAATTCTAACACAACTTTTATTACAATTTCGAAGTCTCTACATTCCTAATTTTATGATGACGTTTCTTTTCCTGGATAAAAGGATCAGTTTTCGCTGTAAATATTTTATTATTTAATATATCAACTCTCAAACTCAACAAACAATTCGGTATTAATATAGTCAACGCAGTTACCGAGAAAAAATTAAGTAAGTAATCTGTTTGACCAATTTACATCTTGACCTTTTATTCCGAGAGAAGATAAGATACTGCCAACTTTTTAATGTAAATATGTGTTAGTTCCAATCACAAACGAGAAGTTCTTTAGTAAACATGCGTGACAAAGACCGTTTCAGGACTTTTTTCCTGTTTTTCGGGGTTATATGGACCTCCCAAATTTGCACAGGGGTAAGTGATCCACAAATATCTAAGATAATCTACCTAATAAATTCAACATTTCAACAATATTCAAAACAACAAACACATTAAGATCTATTTTATCTAAAACTAAACCTACCAATGATCAAGAAAGAACAAAGAATTGTACTTATAAAATACCTTGTGAATGCGAACATTTTTATTTAGGTGAAACATCAAAACCATTAAATGTTTGTAAGTGAACATCAGTAAATGATCTATTAAGAATAGAGAATTTAAAGGTACGTATCCATACAAGGATGATCCGCGCTCGGTGTAGCTGCTCAAATGGATACGGCATGCGCTCCCCTACATATAAACCGCAAACCGGTTGAATCGAAGAGGATGAGCACCGAGCGGCGATCACCAACCTATCCACTATGTGGAACTGTTACACCGAGCGCGGATCACCCTTGTATGGATACCTACCTTGATAAATCTCAAATATGTAAACGCGCAAGGGACAATGAACATAGAGTTAAGTGGAAAGATTCAAGTATAGTCCTGAAAGAAACAGATAGTAAAAAGAGAAAACTCAAAGAAGCGGCTCTAATTATTTAAATGAAACCAATTGTGCCGAAAATTCCTCGGCAGAATGCAGTAGGATCTGGTTGCCTATATAAAAAAAGGAAATAAATAGAAAGAGAAATCAATAGACGATTAGCAAGTCAACAACATATCGAGAATAGATCATGTGGTTTTGTATATTTTAAAATAAGATACATATAAAATCATATTTTGGTGTTAATTTTGAGAGTAAACTTGATGTATGACCAAATACTTACCATGTCGGGACAGTACCATAAG
Source organism: Diabrotica virgifera virgifera (assembly GCF_917563875.1). Classification (NCBI taxonomy): domain Eukaryota; kingdom Metazoa; phylum Arthropoda; class Insecta; order Coleoptera; family Chrysomelidae; genus Diabrotica; species Diabrotica virgifera. The sequence continues at coordinate 6,910,555 of NC_065449.1, read as the reverse complement.
GTTTTTTTCTGGTTCTTTCCTTGTGATTTACTGTGGGATCACTAACATGAGAATTTTATTGTGGTTGTCTTTTTAAAGACAAATCAAATGCTATGATTTTTCTAGCGGATATTCTTAAGCTAAAGTTGATTTCGTGTAGTCGAATGAATTATCTTCCAATAAAGTCGTCCCAGGAACGCAACTAAATAATATTAATTTAAAGTCATCTACTTTAATATATACATACATAATCGAAAACCCGAAGGTGTCGAGGTGTATAAGCTCTCATAAATTTTTTCTAAAAATTTACGCCATTCTTTTCTGTCTCTAGCAAGATCCTTCGCCTCACTCCATGTCTTTCCTCTTTCTTCGAGAATCTCGCTTATGCTATTGTTCCATGTTTTTCTTGGTCGTCCTCTACGGCTTTTCCTATTTTTCTCGCTTCCCATACCTTCTTCACCTGTCTAGTTTGATTCATTCTGATCAAGATTCCCACCATTTCAGATTATTTTCTTCTGCTTTATCCTTTAGTGATTTCGTTCCTAGTTCTTGTCTAATGTCTTCGTTTCTTCTTCTGTCTGTTCTTCTAACACCCAGCACTTTCCTCAAGTATTTCATTTCACTTGCTTGCAGGTCATCTACTTTAGAATGTGTGATATATGTCTGAATTGTCAATATGAATGAGTCAGATAAAACTAAATTATTAGAAAAATTTTTTAACAAGCAACAAAAAGAAAATTTGTTAATATTTATGTTTTATATTTTGATAGCGATTTCCGAAGTGGAAATATAAAAGTCAAATAATTTTATTTCAAAATAAAGTAGCTTATTCCCAAATAAAATAGTAATTAACGTAATAAAGTTGCTAAAGTTGCAGAAATTTATTTGTTAAATTTTTGTTGCTTAATTTTAACTTTCTCTTTTTTCCTTATTAATATTAATGTTAAGAGTTTTTAATTTCATGGGATCTTTTTTTAACTATATGTATCTCTTCTATTTGAAAATTATTTGAATTTGTATAATTTGTAATGATCTGTTAGTTGCAAACAAATAGACTTTAAATAAAAGTCCCTGTATTTAATTTTATATTTAAAATTCGCTATACTCATCGATGCAAAAATACAAAGTTATTTTGTGTTATATAGGGTATTTAAAAAGTTATAACCTTTATTTTTACCATGTTTTCCCGTAGATAATCATCCCCACGCAAGAACAACCCCGTCCCCAGTATTCATCAGGAATAAAAACTACGTTTAGAAAAAATACCAACCCGTACATGCTTCAGAACTACAGCAGAGTTGTAGTACATAATAGACCAGATATTCCAGGAGCCCAATATGTCCTTACTCACACCGAGGACATACAACATGTCTATCCTGTATATAATATCCAAGGAAACAACCAGAGGCAACAGCGTCAGAATATTTTACAAACACAATCCCATACCAGTAAGTATTAATAGTCATATTTCTTTTTCTTCTCTTGTCTGGCTATGTTCTTCCATTCGGATCTATCTTGTCCCCTTCTTCTCTATTGTCTTATATTCATAGTTTTCAGGTCTTCTTCCACGTCATCCAACCATCTGACCATCTCCTTCTGGACCTTCTTTTGTTGCCAATATTTTCTTTGCTGTTTTCGCATCTTCTTGTTCCTGGACTTGGTCCTACTAATGATAGGTAGGTACATCGTCTGTATATGCAATAATTTTCAGTGTTTTGGTATTTCCAAATTGTATTTTTTCCAGTGTTTTGGTATATATAAATTAAGATAGGTAAGATAGGTAAGGACAATCAAACAACCGAAGTATCCAGAAGAATAATACAAGGATGGGCAGCATACGGAGCTCTTAGGAACGTTTTTAAGAGTGACATTCCAACTAATATGAAGAAAAAAGTTTTCGACCAATGCGTGCTACCGGTGATGACCTATGGTGCAGAAACCTTATCGCTCACAAAGAAAAACGTACAAAAGCTAAGAGTAGCGCAGAGAAGAATGGAGCGATCAATGATAGGGTCCACTCTGCGAGACAGGATTAGAAACGAAGATCTACGAGCTAAGACCAAAAGTCATAGACGTCATTGAAAGAAGCTGTAACTAAAAATGGAAATGGGCTGGACACGTTGCCAGAATGAAGGACGGAAGATGGACTCGTAAACTAGTTGAATGGAGACCAAGAGCCGATAAACGTAGCAGAGGAAGACCACCAACACGATGGCAAGATGACTTACGAAGGACAACAAAAAACTGGGTACAGCAAGCACAAGATAGAACATTTGGAGATAAACAGGGGAGGCCTATGTACAGCAATGGATTGAGAGAGGCTGATGATGATGATGATGTTTTGGTATTTATGTGGTCAGTTATATTGGTTTTTCTGATGACTGTTTGAAGAACGAGGTTGAACGATATAGTTGCTAGTGAGTCTCTCTGTCTTACTCCTACATTGATGTCAAATAGGTGAGTCAGTTCTCCATCTACTCTAACTGCGTCTTTTAAACCCTTCAACATAATTTTTATGAGGCTGATATATTTTTTAGGTATACCTATTATAAAGCGCCATAAAGCTGTTACACAGTGAAATATTTCCTTTTACAGACAATATAAATGATGTTACATTTCTTTCGAAAAACGTTCCCAGTGATCATTTTCTAATCTTCTTACAAGTACATGTTGTATTCGTTTCTTATTGTCTTGTAATTATCTTGTAATTATCTTATAATTTTATGCCTCTTGTGTCTTCGTTAACATCTATTTCATGGGTTTCTTCGTCTTGAGAACGATTTATTTTTATTTCTATTTTTTCACCAAGATCTTCCTTGGCTGAGGCTAATATATTAGACTTAATTTTGGTCCAGCTTTTTTCGACTCTATCAGTTTGTACCATATACAGAGTGGGCCAAACAAAAGAGTCCACCTCGATATTTGGCAGTATTTATTAGATTATAAGGAAATAAAAAAACAGGTCAATTTTTGATCTATGGGGGACACATTTTTACGATACATACATCTGTCATTTGTCAACCCCTTCCCTTCCACTTCCCCCACCCCTTATTTTTAAATAGGGAATAGGGGTCGTGTGCTAGCTCATTTGAAAGGTTATTCAATTCTATATTCAGTAATATCAACATTAATATAATTATTCATATAGGGTGTCCAAGAAAAAAATATTTTAATTAAATTAATTGACACAAAAAGAAGAATGTATGTAATTTATTTAATTCAAAATACATTCTACTGCTGTCACAAAACAGAAAAATATGTTTTTTGATAAATAGTCATTGCTTTTCGATTAATTTCAATGTTCAAGCTGCCACCCATCTGCCTCTTAGTAGGTTGAATATTGAATTTAAGCAACAAACAATGTTTATTAATCAAATCAACATTTTTTTCTGTTCTCTGTCAGCAGTAGAATGTATTTTGAGTTAAATAAATTACGTACATTCTCCTTTTTTGTCAATTAATTTAATTCAAAATAATTTTTCTTGGACACCCTGTGTAAATGATTATGTCAATGTTAATATTACTGAATAGAGAATTGAATAACTTTTCAAATGAGCTAGCACACGACCCCTATTCCCTATTTGAAATAAGTGGTGGTGGAAGTGGAAGGGAGGGGGGTTGACAAATGACAGATATATGTACCATAAAAATGTGTCCCCCTTAGATAAAAAATTGACCTGTTTTTTATTTCCTTAAAATCTAATAAATACTGCCAAATATCGAGGTGGACTCTTTTGTTTGGCCCACTCTGTATATTATGTTTCTGCGTCTTTCTGTTATTCATTTTGGAATAGGTATGGAGAAAATGTGTTATTAGTATTGGAGGAACGCACGATCCTCAATAATGAAGAAGCGACAAGTGAAAGAGATTCTTCTACTGATTATGATGCTTAAAATCTAAGGACGCCGGAGAATTGTTAGAAAACAAGCATCGTGCTTAAAGAAAATCATAGAATGGACCGGGATATGAAGATTTGAATATCTCAAGACAGAGAGAGTGTTATCATGAGCCAACGTCAAGATGACTTGAAAAAACACGTTAAGATGAAGAACAATGTTGGTAGAATGAAGTAATGATGGAAATTAACAGAACTTCTAAAACAGCGGAACTAACATCAAATAAATTAACTCAAATAACCAAGAGAGAAGTAAAACTAGAAAAAGAGGTTTATTTGCTTTGAATTCTACATTTTTCCCATTTTTTTTCTTGTCAATTTGTATATTGTTATGTTAGGTATGCTTTATTTTTGTCGCCGATATTTTTTAGTTTCATTTAATATCTCTCTTGGCCGGTGGTGTAAGACGGCAGGTGGCCAGCTCAGCACATCTTTGTGTTTATTCTTTGGTTGATCTGCGTACCAGTTCCTTCCATTCTTCTCTGTTTATTGCTTTGTTTTGCACTTCCCCTCATCTTAAGCCGATTCTTTTGTTTTCTCTGGTTGCTGTTTTCTTCCAGGTATTATCTGGTGTTCCCCTCTTTCTTGTCCCCTCGGGTTGATATTCGAGTTCTTGTCATGTGATATAACTAGGATCTTTCCTTAACGTATGGTCGATCCATTTTCTTTTCTTCTAATCTACATTTAATATCTAATCTATATCTAACTGAATTATTAAAAATTCTAAAAGAAAACTCTAAAACGATTATCATCACATTTTAGAAATTGATGCCGGACAATTTAACACACCAAACAGAACGATTATTAAGAGGAAAATTGAGTCCAAAGCTTTGGAAATATATACCAAGTGCCCACCTGGAGTAACTGGGCAGTTCATCTATTCAGCTTCTTGCAATCAGTTCTTGAACTGTTGGAAAGGAAGAGGCACCGTCCAAAACTGTGCGCCGGGAACACTGTTCAATCCCAAATCGTTGGAATGTGATTTTCCAGAGAAGGTGGAATGTGTAACAGGTAAGAATATTATTTTATAATATAATAAATAAAGGGGTCAACGTTAAAATTGATTTATTATTCAGTTATTACTAAACTCAATCGAATTAACAATCGAATCACTTAATTATAAATCCTTTTGTTCTTGGTAGAAGATGATCGGTAAAAATGGAGGAAGAAATGGAGGAACTTACTACCATTTCGAGCGCAATAAGAAATGTAATACATTTCAATTGTAAGGTCCACCCACTAACGTGGGAATTTTTTTTATTATTTGTTGCTTTAGCACTTAGCTATTTAGCCAGATAAAACTTGATAATAATAATTAATACTAATACAAAAAACTATTAAACCTAACACAAATTATTTAAAAAAAATATTCTAATTTACTTAATACTAAATAAAAAAGTGTCTATCTATACCTACTATTGCAAACAGGTCATTATAGGCAAAAGAAAAAAAGAAAAAAACCTATTAAAAATTCCTAAAACGATATCGACCAGGAACCTATCAAGATTGTGTTTAAGACATTACTATACGCTCTGAGATTCGCTGGTGTCGCTCCTGGCGGATTACTAATTCAACTTTCACCGGTAATTTTTAAATTTATTATTTAACTGTTATCGCTTAATATTTACAACGCTAAAAAGTAATTAAATTATAATAGATTTTTTTAAGATTTTGCTAATCATTTTGACGTTCTATTGATGAAATATTAATTTCTTACTTCGGATACTTTCACAATTATCACGTAGATGGCGTTAAGATTACTACATTTATTTATAATTACATATTACGGAACATTAAAAAAACGTAAATTCAGTATTTAAACCGTAAGTATATTTAAGGTAAAAATATATACCACAGCTTTGACCAACTAATATTTTTTATAATTAATGTTTTTAATTTTAATTTTAAATTAATCACTTTGACATTTATGTCAAATTTCCGGTAAACGTTTACAGACTTGCCACTACTGGCGCTCGCGAATTTATAAATATCCCCTCTACGTACGAGCTCACAGCGTATAAATAGGGAAAAGGAGGGTAAATAAACAATTGGGTCAAAAAAAAGGTTAACGAGATTAGCTAAGATTGACTACAGACATACATTTGTACTATGTATAAATTTGATTAGACAATCATAATATACTCTTTTGTCATTAGTAGCCCATAGGTTATTTATTTGGTACGGAGGAAATATTTGCAGCGTTTGCAAGTTGTTTAAAAGAGTTCCTGAATGCTGAATATATTTGGAACAGTTAAAAAAGATATGATTAAGATCTCCTTGTTCTTGACATGTTTCACATAAGTCTGAATTGTAAATTTTGATTTTAGCAAGATGAGTAGGATAACAAGCATGACCAAATCTCAGTCTTATTAAGGTTGTTATTTACGGGTGTTGGTTTACATCTCGAATTTGGAATGTGTGGTTGTATACAGGGTGATTGATTAGTAGGGTAAAGCTCAATAGCTCCGCTATCCGCTCCGAGCTTCGCTGGTATCGCCACCTACCTACAGGATTACTAGTATAACTTTTACCGGAAATTTTCTGGAAAGAAAAAAGTGTTGACTATACTCTGTGAGTTTCGCTGATATGGCTGCTATCGCCATCTAACGGTTGACTAGTGTTCCTATTTCGGCCGGAATTTTAAAGAGGACAGTAGAAAAGCAAATAATAGTTGTTTCAAACTTATTATTTAATTCTTATCGTGTAATATTTACAACGTAAAGAAGTAATTGGATTGTAATCGATAATTAATAGCAGTAAGTACATAATTTATTATTCATTATGATTATTTTTAAGATTTTGCTTATCGTTTTGACGTTTGTGTTGACAACTAATATAAGAAAAAATTTATTCTGCAAAAAAGTATAATAATTTAATATAATTATAGTATAATACTTCTTAAATATTAACTTATGAATGACAGTTAACGGCATCCTACGTTTGCTGTGATTGGTCGTTATCTTCACGCATTCAAATTATTTCAGGATTGGATTGTAAAATTGTAACCGTCAAAATTCGAGAGTGTGCTAACTGATCCTTTAGCTCAAATTTTTCTACCGTTTTAAAATTAAAATTTTGTTTACTTACTTTTTTCTAATTGCATCAATCCATTTTTGTCGTTGAATCACCTTATGCTTAGCGACAGGAAAGTTGTAGACTACACAATTACTATTGTAACCAGTATTTTGACATTCTTTAATACAACAACTTTCGTGTAGCTTTTCGTCAAAAAGCAAATTTCCAGTAAAAGTTTACAAACTTGTCACTACTGGCACTCGCAAATTTTTAATTATCCCCTCTACCTACGAGCTCACAGCGTATAGTAATAGATAGCAATAAAAGTTAATAACAAGAATTTTAGCCACCTTTGAGCTTCACATTACAAAATTAGTTAGAATGTTACAGGGTGTTCGATAACACAGTGGCAGACCTAACTTTTGTTTTTTTTTTAATAGAACACCCTATATTTTATTGTATATTCGAAATCCTGGTAACTTCTCCATCACAAAAATATAAATGTTTGTAATGTTATACAGGGTATTTACAAAGTTATAACCAATTTTGTATGAAAATCGTAACAAGTTCAACTCCCTGTATAAATAAAAATAAGCACAACAGCAATGGTTTATTATTGCCATATTTTTTTATTTATTGTCAAAATTTTTAATAATTATTTTCTTTATATCAAATACAGGGTGAGTCAAAACGCAAGTACATTATTTTCTCAGTAATGTTAAATGGAATACCCTGTATTTTATATCATTATTGAAAAGTAACATTAACGTACTTTAATTTTTATATCACATTCCCTATGCCCAAATTTATTAGTTTTCGAGATATTTTCATTTTTCAGAGCAAATTATTTTAGGTGTTTAAATTTATCTAAATTTTAAGTAAGCCATGACTGAATTGACAATTGAAGATTACCGATTATCAATCCGGTAATCAATGTAACACTGTAGCAAATAAAGAAATAAAAATAATTTATTAGTAATACATTTTACAAACAAAAACACAACCACTACATGCAACATTTTTTGAAACAATTAAAAACTATCTTTTTATGTAAATGCAATAAATAAACAAAGAAAATTAGTAATAAATTTTACAAAAAAACACACAAACACAAAATTCTGTGAAGACAATTAAACACTACTTTTGTATGTAAATGTAACAATGTAACAAATAAAGAACGAAACATAATTTATCAGTAATACATTTTGCAAAAAAACATGTTTGAAAAAATTAGAAGCTACTTTTAATAAAATATTTTTAATATTTAATTACATAAGATGTTCAAAATTATCTCTTGTAGCACTTAGAAATAAGGGGGAAGATAAAAGCTTGGAAAATTTAGATACTGCTTAAATACAAAAGGGTCGAGAAAACTAGGGGATATTTCTAAAAACTACTTTGCTACGGCGGCTCGTGTTTTGGTTGGAGAGCTAAGGTTGTGAGTTCGTTAAGAAGAAGTTAGGGATTAGGGAATATTTACTACTATCAAAAATTTAAACAAGGGTACTTACAGATATCCTGGGGTGTTAAATATAAATCCTGGCTATATTTTGTTAGGGCGCCTTACCAGGAGTTTTACTTTCTATGATCATCCAACATCTTAAAATTTGACTCTAAAAAGCTTTTAAAGTTTGTGGTTAAAATTTTGCCAATAGGTTAGCGGTAAATAAACAGGACAAAATACACAGTTATGGCATTTATTGAAAAATTATTCCTTGACATAACAAAACTTTCAGATTACATAAAAGATTACCTGTAAAAAAAAAATACATCTACTTTTCTGAACATAGGTTATGGTGCACCAAAAGATAAACAATAATATTATTGCATTGAGGATTTGATATCTGACTTAATTATGACTTGTATAACTGACTGACTGACCTAATTATGACATATATTATAGCATTTGCATTAAAACAAAAATTTATATTCATTCAGGGAACAATGTTTACATTAAAGAATTACTGACTACTCCTCGTAGTACTTAATTATTGAAAATAACAACAACTATGTCACCTGTCAAATATCATTCCGTAAATCTTTTATTTTTAACTATTTCAAAAGGTTTCAAAAAGGATTTTAACATTAACTTACAATTATGTCTTTACAATAATATTTTAATGATGGAAGCAAAATTATTCTTTGTTCTGTTCAACAATTTACTTTTTCATCTTTGTATTTTAAGTTCCAAAAAGATTTATTTTTTTTATGTTGAAAGAAATTAACGTTATTAGTTTGAGAATTTTATAATTATTAAAAGTCACTATACCTTAAAATTCAAAACTTCACCATTGTGAAACTTGACATGACACTTGACAGCACGTACGTAGTTCATACGTCACTCGAAGGGGAAAATGTCAATGGAAAATTACTGATTGCACCATATACCATTATACCATGAAAATACCATAAAACAAAAGAAATTTGCTTATTTACCTCGGGAAATAGGTTTTCTAATCCAGGAGACGGGAGGCTTGGGTTTAATTCATCACTACGATATTAGTACTATGCCGGCTTTCATAAATACATACGCAGTATTTTTACAAAGCGTATATTACACTTTTACCATCAAAAAAGGAACTGCTACACCATCAAACTGATGGTACACCTACTTAACAACAACACAGAAGAACTTTGATAGATCCCATTTACTTGGAAATTCTTTTTGCGTCACAAAAAAGCCGGTAACTCACTATCGATGTTTACTGATTCACTACCATTGTAAGAATGCCTGCTTTCTTCTCCGTCTCCTGCCAAAATTCCTTGATCCTGTCACTACGCAATTTCCGGCTTCCGTTCTTCAGAGCCAATTACGAGCTTCGATCTTTGTACCAAATTCAAACAAACCAATCAAATTGATTTTCAACATTTATTCTAGAAAGTTCATCAACGCATTAGAACTGTACTTTTGTCAAAACTTCTTACAAATTCTGTTTTTGCGTCTCAAATAAACAGGAATCTTGTAACACATTGAAATGTTGCGGAATACTTCGTAGATGTATACAGGTGCGGTTTTAGAAAATTCCTTGCAATCTGAATTTAAGTAAAAAACTGAATAAAAAAATTTGGACTTCTTAGAGAGGGATTGTAAAATCTATACAAATCTAAAGATCATATTTTCACTGGTTTTTTAAACGCTACACAGCCTCCTCCGAAAAGAGAAAGCTCGGATAGCTATCCAGTTTTCGATAAACCAGACAAAAATCAACCATGACTCCTTGAGTGAGGCTAAACAATCACATCAAAATTTTTTTTAGATGATGGCTAGTGGGGATTAAATTAAACAAACAAACGTTAGGGATTGGGCTAGCGTACCATCAATCGCCAGACTCTTTAAAGTCGAGTAGACTGAAATGTGTAATGACTCTAAAATGAACTGTAGGTGACAAGAGTTTCTGTGCCTTGGGGAAGAAGCTAACATTGTGCCCTGTGTGGACCTCGCTGACATCCACAACAGTAACACAAGTGAAATATCAGGGCAGGCACAGCCTTGTCACCTCGTTGCCTAACCGCGAGCGGTTCTCAAAAACTAAACAAATCATTTGAGCTCTAGGCTCGGCAGATAGACATCTGCCTAAACTCCACTAAACGCCTAGCGAGTTTCAGGGAATTTTGTTGGCAACGGTTCAGCAAAAATGAGGATTTAGAATCTCCATTCTAAATACCTCAATGAGACAACGTAATCTTAACATTTGTCTCAAGTCGAGATCGGTAACTTTATGTTAAACGTCTCACAGGGAATATACTCACTTCAACAACTAGACTAAAATAAAAGAAGACTAACAAAGGGGATACAACAACAACAAGGGCCAAATCACAACAAATTCATACAAGGGGGTATACGACAACAACAGGGACCAAAAGACGACATACCAAAATCAAAGAGAATATCAACTTCTTATCAAGACTAAAGGAACTGAAGAACAATACAGGGGGAACATGGAATAGGGGATCAGGACTAAGGGGATGACATATTATCTTCATCACATACAAAAGGTTTTAAGTCTTTAACATGCCATTTACCAAGATCAGAACCATTTAAATCAGATAGACGATACACCACTGGTGACAACTTTTCACGGACTGTAGCTTCAATGTACCTCGGTGCTAGTTTAGACATAAACTTGTTAGCAGCATTAGACAGGACTTTATTCCTTTTCCATACTCTATCTCCTACTTGGAATTGGACTTCTCTTCTTCGTAAGTTGTAACTTCTAGCGTTACGTTCATATCCTTTTCGAAGATTAGCCCTGACCTTTTCGAAGACTTGACTTAATCCTTTTACTTCTGAAGCATACATATCACGGTTACCAGGAATAATTTCTAGATCTTGCTTCCGTTGATCGTTTTGATCAACACCATAGTAGTTTCCACTCAGGGGAACATGACGGCCATAATTAAGGAAAGCTGGGGTGTATCCAGTTACTTCGTGCTTTGCGGTATTAATAGCTTGTCTGATCTTTGCTAAATTCTTGTCCCAGTCTACGTGGTCTTTTATATACATACGGATTGCTGTTCCAATGGTTTTATTATTTCTCTCCACAAAATTACATTGTGGTGCATACACGGGGCTAAACCATACTTTCTGAACATTATACCTACTACAGAGATTAATTAGAAGAGGGTTGTTCAGATTTGAGGCATTATCACAAATCACATACTGGGGAACACCAAACATCAGGAAGACATTATCTTCCAAAAATTCAGTAATACTCTTAGCCGTAGCCTTCCTCAAAGGATGGACTAAGGTATATTTACTAAACCAATCAGCAACCACTAATAACCATGTATAACCTTTTTTAGAACGAACAAAGGGACCTATCAGATCAATGGCAACTATTTGCCAGGGGAATTGGGCTTCTCTCTGCTTACCCATTTTACCTAAAGGAGCATGATTTGGTGTTTTCTGAGCACCACAAACTTTACATGATCTGACAAACTTAAGCACATCACAACGCATTTTGGGCCAATAGTACCTTTCTTGAATACGGGACAAAGTTTTATAGAATCCAAAGTGAGCACACGTAGGTGGCTCATGACAAGATTGCATTACTTCTAATCTTTGGGGTTTGGGAACTAAAATTTTCCATTCAATATCATTAGTCTTGAAAGAATTGGGGGATGGGGCATACTTGTAAATGAAATCATTTTCCACTTTCCATTGTGGAAAATCACCAGGGGAACGGAGTATCTTTGATCTTAAATCATCGAACCAAGGGTCTATTCTGTCAAGATCTATTTCTAGATAATCAACTTTTTGGGCATCTTTGGGTGTATCATTGGTATGAGCTCGAGATAAAGCATCAGGGACTAAATGGGATGTTCCTTTTCTATGAATCAAATCGAAAGTATGTTGTCTTAGGCGCATAGCCCACCTGGCTAATTTGCCTGTAGGATTGGACAGTTTATTCAACCAGAGAAGTGAATGGTGGTCAGTAATGACCGAAAACTTAACTCCTTCAATATAACCTCGAAATTTCTCGATAGCGAAGATCACTGCGAGACATTCTCGCTCTGTAACTGAATAATTTCTTTCAGCTCGGGAAAGGGACCTACTTGCATAAGCTATAACTTTTTCTTCACCATCAATAGTTTGAGTCAAGACACCACCAAGACCAGTGTCAGATGCATCACATTGCACAACAAAGGGAAGTTCGAAATTGGGTTGGGCTAAGATAGGGGCAGAAATTAGGAGTTCTTTAATTTTCAAAAAAGCTTTTTCAGCTTCACTAGTCCAAACTACTGGTTGTTTTTTCTTTCTATGACCTTTAAGGAGGTCATTAATAGGGGAGGCTAAACTGGAAAAATCTCTAATGAAACGACGATACCAGGAACACATACCTATAAATCTTTTAATTTCAGTAGAATTAGATGGCCTGGGATAATTAACCATAGCTAAGATTTTTTCAGGATCTGCTTTAAGGGAATTGTTACCAACTACATAACCAAGATACTTCAATTCAGATTTAAAAAAATCACACTTATCGATGTTAATGGTCAAGTTTGCTTCTTTCAGTTTATCTCTTATAATTTTCAACAATCGGATATGTTCTTCAAAAGATGGGGTACACACTATGATGTCATCTAAATAACAGAATATATAGGGTTCAAATTCAGGGCCAAAGATAGCATCAACTAATCTTTGTTGAATCTGTGCACTATTACACAAACCAAAAGGAACAGAAGTGAATTGAAAGGAACCTCTACCAGAAACATTAAAGGCTGTCTTTTTCCTAGAGTCAGGATGCAGCGGGATTTGCCAAAAAGCTTTTCTTAAGTCAATGGAACTAATGCATTTAGCTCCTCTAAGTAACGAAAGAATTCTGTCTATTTGGGGCAAAGGATATGTATCATGAACAGTGACTTCATTTAATGAACGACCATCAAAACAGAACCTATATTCACCTGACTTTTTCTTGACTAATAATATGGGACTTGACCATGGGGATTGGGCTGGTTCGATTACTCCTAATCGTAACATATCGTCTAACTCTTCATGTAGTATTTTATTCATGTATGGGGATAAAGGATATTGTCTTTTCTTAAATGGCTTTGCATCACCAGTGTCAATAACCATTTCAATTTTATTGGTTCTTCCAATGTAGTTGGAACTAGAAATTTCCTCAAAAGAAGCGACTGTGGAATCTACTAAATTTTTTTCAGTGGGGGAAAATGAGTCTACAGAATACAAAGTTTCTGTTTTCTCTTCCTTTTGGGAAGAATGCCATGTTCCATCTCTAAAATTCAAGAACACTGAAAATTTATGCATAAAGTTACTTCCCAAAATAAAACTATGGGGAACGGAGGGTACGACAAGAAATTTGACTACTTGGGAAACACCATCAGCCTCAATTGGAAGATCAATAGTACCAACAACTGATTTTTGAGAACCATCTGCTAAGCAGACGTGTTTACAGGGGGTAGAATTATATTTAATTCCTTGGGAATCCAAAAATTTAACTCCAGCGGCACCTACTACGGATGTGGTGCAACCACTGTCTAAGAGGGCGACAAAGTTTTTAGAAAAGATAGAAATACTAACATGAGGACGACTGTCACAACCTTTCTTTTCAAAAAGAGGGTTAAGTATGTTTTGGGGGAATTTGTCGGGCTTAACTCTATATGGAGTGCAACTGCCGACTGGCTGCACACTACCTAGTTTTTTTTGACACATACAGGAGGACGTTCTCACTCCTTTATTACCACAACGAGAACAAGACATTTCTCTGTTTGTACAATTGCGAGAAATGTGGTTGGGCTTACCACAAGTAAAACAAAAAATAATTTTTCTAGGGTTGTCATGTGTTTGGTAGGGTTGTGGAGGGGGTTGCATTGAATGAGGTTGATAAGAAGAAGACTGATTTCCATACGGTCGATAGGGAGGGGATTGCATCAATGGAGGTGGATAAGAAGACTGATTTCTGTGGGGTGGATAAGAAGAAGAAGACTGATGTCTTTCATCAGTATCTACTGGAGGATTGGGTCTCTCATTTCTCTGCGTAGACTTGGATTTCTTAAAGGGACGATCTTGCTTTTCTCGTTTGTCTCCTTTGGGGTTATCAGGCTTGTCTTGTTTATCAAGTACCTGAAGCTTCTCTTGGGGTTTTTCTGAATCCTCTAATGAAATACCAGCAAGACCTTTTGTAGTTTGAAGCAGGGGCAAAACATTTTGCTCCAAACGTTTAACAGTTATGACTAACATTTCGACAGTGGGAAAATCTTGAAGGGCTACGAGTGGAATATAATCCACCAAAATATTTTTTCTTAAAATCTTTACTCGTTGGGCTTCAGATGGGTACTCTTCTAAACGTTTAAAGAGATTCTCCATGATTGCGGAATAAATAGTGATTGACTCAGACTTTTTTTGTTTTCGACCTTTAATTTCATCAAGGAGATTATCATTATAATCTGGGGGTAGGAAAGCAGTTTTGAGAAGGGTTACCAACTCATTCCAACTGTTAACTGTATTTCCAACACTCCTATACCAAATAGCAGCGTTTCCGTCGAATAACTCAAAAGCTGATCTAAACAGGACATCATCAGAAATATTTCTGGATCTAGCAGAATCTCTTACTTTTTCTAAAAATGTGGGAAGGGCTTTACTCTCACCATTAAATTTGATATTTAAATCAGAAACTCTAACAGGAGTTGAAATTTGTATAATAGGGGCTGAAACTGAACTAATAGGGGCAACGGGGACTGAAGTTGTACCACTAGTCGATGGGACGGACACATTGTCAGATGTCTCTTCCTTTTCTAAGACATCTCCAGTCAACATCAATAAATCCATCTTATAGTTGTCAATAACTTCTTTTATAGCTTCTTCTACATTATCAGGGAAATTTTCCAATCTGAAATCCAGATGACTGGACCTTGTTTTGAAACGAGCAAAGTCAGCCTTTGATGACTGTGCACTCATTGCCCGCGCAATACTTTGCAAATCTGCTAATATTGACTGGATTGTAGGTAACTCTTGATCAGGATCGACTACATTTTTAGTCAAATTAATGGAAGATGAGATGGTCTCTTTACTTAACTGACCTCTCAACAACTTACGTTTTTCTTCAACAGTCCTATTTTGGACATTAAAACCTCTTATGAAAAGTTCATAAGATAACTCATCGGTTTTCAGATCATTAACTTGGGTAGACTTCATTTTTAAAACTGGGGTGAAAACAACACACAGGGGAAAGACCAAAGGGAATAGTAGAAAGTATGACTTTCGGACAAAAAACCGTTTCTATTTATCAAACGAACACAAACCTCACTTGCACTCTCACGCAGCCAGATCCTAACCTCACTGACTTTGTTGCAACTTCTGCTCTTGGTCTGCAATCACTCAATAAACAAAAGAGGGGTCAATAAACTATTGGTCAAAAAATTCACACTCCACCACTGACACGGACTAACAGGGAATAACACAAGGGTACACAAAACAAACAGGAAACAACAGACTCAAATATTTTCAGACAAAACAGGGATAGACAAACACAAATAATATTGAAACTTGCTTCTCGAATGAGCTTACACGGGATAACACCAACAACGGTTCTTGTTCCGATAACTAATGGGAGTGTTCCTAGACAACTAAGCACACTTCCTTTATCACGAGTATTACACTTGTGATCTATTCTGGTACAAGAAGGGAAAGACAAATAGTAATTGGACTGACTAACTACTTTACTTCACGGATACACTCAAACTACTTCACAGGCAGACTCCAACTAACCTTTGGTATCTTTATGACACTGACAAAGCTAGATTAGTTGAGAAAAAAAATAATGGGACAACTAGACAACATTGGGACTAAAAACTCAAACGGAAACTACACAGACTATACACATATACTCAAATGACGAACAAAAAAATCACAAAAACAAGTTATTCTGTAAAAAATTGTTAATCAATTATGAATAAATGCACAAATACAACTAAAATGTTATACTTTATCAATAGTTTCAATATTGGAATGTTCAACGCTACTTATATAGACTACTTGTCTATACAATCAATACTTTTTTAAAAAAAAATTTAAATATTGCTTTCACCATGGGTACTGTATTAACATCTACTATAAGTACATACATAAAAACAATGTTAATACACTACTATGAGTACATATTTACACATCCTATTGAAAATTTTATACCACTTCGTAACGTTCTAAAAAAATGTAGGGGCTCTTGGGCTAAACTATGTTGCGATACTGGTTGTGATAGTAGAATCGGTCTCAAATCTGGGGCAAGGAGAGGAAATTAAGTTGAAAAACAGTTGGGACTAACTAAAAAAATGTAAACTGCTTGGGAACAACTTAACGATATGACTGGGGGGTGAAAAGAGACTGGCCTCACGTCTGAGGGTGCTATTTTGTAGCGCACAACTGGACACTGAAAGAGGCAGAAAAATGAATCGGCCCCACGTTCTAGGGCGACATTTTGTAGCACTTAGAAATAAGGGGGAAGATAAAAGCTTGGAAAATTTAGATACTGCTTAAATACAAAAGGGTCGAGAAAACTAGGGGATATTTCTAAAAACTACTTTGCTACGGCGGCTCGTGTTTTGGTTGGAGAGCTAAGGTTGTGAGTTCGTTAAGAAGAAGTTAGGGATTAGGGAATATTTACTACTATCAAAAATTTAAACAAGGGTACTTACAGATATCCTGGGGTGTTAAATATAAATCCTGGCTATATTTTGTTAGGGCGCCTTACCAGGAGTTTTACTTTCTATGATCATCCAACATCTTAAAATTTGACTCTAAAAAG
This sequence comes from Diabrotica virgifera virgifera, assembly GCF_917563875.1. Lineage (NCBI taxonomy): Eukaryota > Metazoa > Arthropoda > Insecta > Coleoptera > Chrysomelidae > Diabrotica > Diabrotica virgifera. The sequence goes on along the minus strand of NC_065449.1, from coordinate 6,893,403 downwards.
CTTTTAAAGTTTGTGGTTAAAATTTTGCCAATAGGTTAGCGGTAAATAAACAGGACAAAATACACAGTTATGGCATTTATTGAAAAATTATTCCTTGACATAACAAAACTTTCAGATTACATAAAAGATTACCTGTAAAAAAAAAAATACATCTACTTTTCTGAACATAGGTTATGGTGCACCAAAAGATAAACAATAATATTATTGCATTGAGGATTTGATATCTGACTTAATTATGACTTGTATAACTGACTGACTGACCTAATTATGACATATATTATAGCATTTGCATTAAAACAAAAATTTATATTCATTCAGGGAACAATGTTTACATTAAAGAATTACTGACTACTCCTCGTAGTACTTAATTATTGAAAATAACAACAACTATGTCACCTGTCAAATATCATTCCGTAAATCTTTTATTTTTAACTATTTCAAAAGGTTTCAAAAAGGATTTTAACATTAACTTACAATTATGTCTTTACAATAATATTTTAATGATGGAAGCAAAATTATTCTTTGTTCTGTTCAACAATTTACTTTTTCATCTTTGTATTTTAAGTTCCAAAAAGATTTATTTTTTTTATGTTGAAAGAAATTAACGTTATTAGTTTGAGAATTTTATAATTATTAAAAGTCACTATACCTTAAAATTCAAAACTTCACCATTGTGAAACTTGACATGACACTTGACAGCACGTACGTAGTTCATACGTCACTCGAAGGGGAAAATGTCAATGGAAAATTACTGATTGCACCATATACCATTATACCATGAAAATACCATAAAACAAAAGAAATTTGCTTATTTACCTCGGGAAATAGGTTTTCTAATCCAGGAGACGGGAGGCTTGGGTTTAATTCATCACTACGATATTAGTACTATGCCGGCTTTCATAAATACATACGCAGTATTTTTACAAAGCGTATATTACACTTTTACCATCAAAAAAGGAACTGCTACACCATCAAACTGATGGTACACCTACTTAACAACAACACAGAAGAACTTTGATAGATCCCATTTACTTGGAAATTCTTTTTGCGTCACAAAAAAGCCGGTAACTCACTATCGATGTTTACTGATTCACTACCATTGTAAGAATGCCTGCTTTCTTCTCCGTCTCCTGCCAAAATTCCTTGATCCTGTCACTACGCAATTTCCGGCTTCCGTTCTTCAGAGCCAATTACGAGCTTCGATCTTTGTACCAAATTCAAACAAACCAATCAAATTGATTTTCAACATTTATTCTAGAAAGTTCATCAACGCATTAGAACTGTACTTTTGTCAAAACTTCTTACAAATTCTGTTTTTGCGTCTCAAATAAACAGGAATCTTGTAACACATTGAAATGTTGCGGAATACTTCGTAGATGTATACAGGTGCGGTTTTAGAAAATTCCTTGCAATCTGAATTTAAGTAAAAAACTGAATAAAAAAATTTGGACTTCTTAGAGAGGGATTGTAAAATCTATACAAATCTAAAGATCATATTTTCACTGGTTTTTTAAACGCTACACTCTTAACACATTTATGTACGCCTAAAAACGATCGCATTGAATGAGCTACTTACTCTACGGAGCATTTGTAAATTAACACATCGAAAAACACTTTGTATTCTATTTTTCACTCATCCCTTGTTGTTGGAGGTATTTTATAAACTTCATTATTAACGTAACCCCAAAAAAATCAGTCCAGTTTATTAAATTCTGGTGATTTGGGTGGCCACGCTACTGGTCCATTGAAAAATGAAAATATCTCGAACTAGTAAATTTAGACATAGGGAATGTTATCTAAAAATTAAAGTACGGTAATAGTACTTTTCAATAGTGATATAAAATACAGGGTGTTCCACGGATATAAAATAACTGAGAAAATAATGTACTTGCGTTTTGACTCGCCCTGTATTTGATATAAAGAAAATTAGCAATGTCGACCATTCTTGAAAATTTTGACAATACGTTAAAAAATATGGCATTAATAAACCATTGTTGTTTTGCTTATTTTTATTTATACAGGGAGTTGAACTTGTTACGATTTTCATATAAAATTGGTTATAACTTTGTAAATACCCTATATAACATAACAAACCTTTATATTTTTGTGATGGAGAAGTTAACAGGATTTCGAATTTAAAATAAAATATAGGGTGTTCCATTTAAAAAAACAAAAGTTTGGTCTGCCACTGTGTTATTGAACACCCTGTAACATTCTAACTAATTTTGTAATGTGAGGCTTAAAGGTCGCTAAATTTTTGTTATTAACTTTTATTGCTATCTATTACTATAGCGGACCTATTGAGCTTTACCGTACTAATCAATCACCCTGTATAAACATATTGTGTTGTTTGCGAGTGGTTACAAAAAGTTTGCCAAGAAATTTTCCAACGATCCATTTGATTCCTTTTAAGGGTCGTTTTCACGCTACGTCGTATTGTACGTTTTGTATGTCATACAAAACGTACGTTTTGTCAATAAGCGGATTAAATTTTTTCGATTCGACAAGACGTACGTTTTGCTGTTTTCACGCCATATTATACACTGGACAAAATGTACGTTTTGTCGTACGTTTTGCCGTACGTTTTGCCGTACGTTTTGCATGGCACACAAAACGTACAATACGACGACCCCCAAATGTTGACAGTTGTTATGTTAACATGTAAAGGGTTTTTACCCAAAACATTTTCGTGGCTCAGGCATACTATTTTTTGTAAGTATGTCCTCTTGCATCTTTTAACCTTAGTCAACTCTTTAAATCTTTTTTCTTAACTAATTAGGTTATACTTATTTTTGGGCTTTTAGTAACACTGATGATGGATTTTTTAATCAGAAAACGTTCTGTGATTTAATGTAACCCTTATTTAGGGAATTTTAAATATACCTTTTACAAAGGATCTCGTATTTTTGTGATTTATTTTATACAGCCAGCTACAGGAATTTTATTTTCCTCGTGAAATTTGAAAATTTTAAACTTTTATTTAATCTATTTTTAAAATATTAATATGCATAAAAAATATTTTTAAAATAATTCTTTTAGGTCCTAGCTCAAATACCATAGAAAACGTAAGAGTGCAGAAATCCGTGCTGCAAGCTTCCTGTCCTGCTGGTTTTTCCGGTATTATACCGGACTATTTCGACTGTTCAAAATTTATCAATTGTGATAACGGTCAAGAAAATAAAATGTCCTGTGCACCCGGTACTTTGTTTGACATGGAGAAAAATATGTGTGATTATCCGCAAAGTACGACTTGTTTCAATGGAGATAATTCCCTTGAACTAAATGTAGCTGGTGCTCAACAACAGTATCAATGGTCGCATGGTTTGACTGATGGTCGTAATCTGTGTACATCCCAGAATTGTCAATCTGGTAAGTTTATTATTATTGTTATTATTATAAAACAAATAAGATTAGAGGAGCAAGCTCATATTATACCCAAAAACAAAGAGAAACGTCATTATTAAATTAATAACAATCATAAAGTTACATTAAATATTATCTATCTATCTATCTATCTATCTATCTGCATGATACTACATTTATAGCAGCAAATGAGCAAGAAATGTTTGATCTTCTGCGAAGAGTTGAGTACGAAAACAATAAAGTTGGTCTGAAAATCAATAAAGCTAAGACAAAAATAATGGTGGTCGACAGATTTGACACTATTCAACTGACTAACATATTACAGGAATACCAGATAGTAAACACCTTTGTCTATCTCGGGTCTAGTATAACTAACGATGGTAACTGTGAAGCAGAAGTTCGAAGACGTATTGGTATAGCAAGAAATGTGATGAGTCGCCAAACAAAAGTTTGGAAAGACAGATCTATCTCTAAAAATATCAAGATGAGACTGGTGAATGCCCTTGTATTCTCAATATTGCTATACGGAGCGGAGACTTGGAATCTTCGCGCATGCGAGCGCCAAAAAATTGATACCTTTGAGATGTGATGCTGGTCACGTGGTTCGCAGAGGTGACGATAGTTTGGAGAGATTAATTGTTTCTGGAAACGTTCCGGGGAGAAGATCAAGAGGACGATCACCAACTAGATGGTCCGACCAAATAAAGCATTGCTGGAAACTCATTCTGCGAAGCTCTTAAGAGCAGCTGAAGATAAAGACCAATGAAGAAACATTGTTAGGAATATTGGAAGAAATCACGATCCTCAGTAAGGGGGAAACGACAGGAGAGAGAGAGAGAGAGAGAGAGAGAGAGAGAGAGAGAGAGAGAGAGAGAGAGAGAGAGAGAGAGAGAGAGAGAGAGAGTGAGATCTATCTATCTAATTAGCCTTCTTCGGTCCATCTTTGGACAGAGGCCTCGCCAATGCTTTTCTATTCTTCTGTGTTTGTCGCTACAATCATCCAACTAGAGCCACGTGCTTCTTGATATCATCTGCCCATCTCATTTGTGGCCTTCCTCTGCTTCGTTTATATTCCCACGGTCTCCAATTTATAAGAATTTTGTTCCATCGGTCTTCTTTTTGTCTTATATTGTGTCAGGCAAATCATAATTTCAATTTTGAAACTTATTAGTCTAAGAGCTAGTGAACCCTCCGACTAACGGTCGTCCTATAAGGCTAGAAATTTTTCTAATGATAATTCATAGCACATCAAGGCTAAAAACCATGACCTGGCAGGCATCAGCCCTGCACGTGTATCTACCAGGTGAGTCGAAAAGTGCATAGTTTAGGGGAAAAATAAACTTTCTCCTGTAAAGTTTAAATTTAAGTAAGTGTTTGAGTAAGTCATTTAAAAAAAATGTGTACAATGACAGGCGATTCTGAAGGGCATAAGACCTTGCCAGGCGATGGGAAAGATTAGGGGTTTTTCCTAAAATTATTCTTTTTGCATCGAACAATTTTTTTTTAGGTTTTTTGAATAATTCCAAACAGAAAAGGTCTTTAGTGATTTTTCTCTTAAGTTAATAGTTTTTGTTATATAAGCGATTGAAAATTTTGAAAATTGCGAAATCGGCCATTTTTAACCCTAAATCGGACATTTATCTAAAAATTTCAATGTTGCCAAGGTACGTAGATATTCTCTAAACATTGATTGATGAAATCCCAAAGAGTTTTTTTTAATACAGTATCGGAAACGCCTTTGTTTTTTAATTGCTAATCAAGCGGGCGCGACACTGTGGTATAAGTGAGGACGTTTGAGTTGGCATAAATTCATTATCTCGAGAATGGGCAAATTTCAAGAGAAATCCTCAGATAGATCGATTTTTATTTTTAAATTAGGACTTTTTGGCATATATGTAATACTAGTGACGTCATCCATCTGAGCGTGATGACGTAATCGATGATTTTTTTAAATGAGAGTAGGGGTTGTGTGATAGCTCATTTGAAATGTTATTTAATTCTCTATTCACTAATATAAACATTAATATAATTGTTTACACAGGGTGTACAAAAAAAATTTTTTTTTATTAAATTAACTTTGATTAAATTTGACAAATAGTAGAAATTTTTTTTTGTACACCCTGTATAAGTAATTATGTTAACGTTTATATTACTGAATAGAGAATTAAATAACCTTTCAAATGAGCTATCACACAACCCCTACTCTTATTTAAAAAAATCATCGATTACGTCATCACGCCCAGATGGATGACGTCACCAGTATTATATATATGCCAAAAAGTCCTAATTCAAAAATAAAAATCGATCTATCTGAGGATTTCTCTTGAAATTTGCCCATTCTCGAGATAATGAATTTATGCAAACTCAAACGTCCTCACTTATACTACAGTGACGCGCCCGCTTGATTAGCCATTAAAAAAATAAAGGGGTTTTCGATATTTTATTTCAAATAACTCTTCGGGATTTCATCAATCAATGTTTAAAGAATATCTACGTACCTTGGCAACATTGAAATTTTTAGATAAATGTCCGATTTAGGGTTAAAAATGGCCGATTTCGCAATTTTCAAAATTTTCAATCGCTTATATAACAAAAACTATTAACTTAAGAGAAAAATCACTAAAGACCTTTTCTGTTTGGAATTATTCAAAAAACCTAAAAAAAATTTGTTCGATGCAAAAAGAATAATTTTAGAAAACACCCCTAATCTTTCCCCTCGCCTGGCAAGGTCTTATGCTCTTCAGAATCGCCTGTCATTGTACACATTTCTTCTAAATTACTTACTCAAACACATACTTAAATTTAAACCTTACAGGAGAAAGTTTATTTTACCCCCTAAATTTGCACTTTTCGATTCACCTGGTAGATACACGTGCACCGCTGAGGCCTGCCAGGTCATGGTTTTTAGCCTTGGTGTGCTATGAATTATCACTAGAAAAATTTCTAGCCTTACAGGACGACCGTTAGTCGGAGGGTTCACTAGCTCTTAGACTATATTGTCTAACATCTCTAACATATTTTTCTCTCTTATCCACTCGTTTCTCTTTTTACCTTGAAAAAATCCTAGAGTTCGGCGTCGATACCCACCACATATTTGTTGACTTCAAATCCGCATATGACTCAGTTAATAGAGGTAAACTTCTACTTGCTATGGTAGAATTTCAAATACCGCTTCATCTTGTCCAATGAACTGAACTTACACTCACAGGAGCAGAGAGCATGGTAAAAATCCAAAACGATTTCTCAAGACTCTTCCATTGCAAAATAGACTAAGAGTAATGGTACTATCTTTAACAAACCAGTGCAAATTGTCGGATACGCAGATGACATAGACATCATAGGTAGGTCCACACAATCTCTGACTGAAGCATTTCCGTCATTAAGAACATCTGCATAGAGAATGTGACTAAATATAAGTGTTCAAAAGACCAAATATATGTGTTGCACTAGGCCAGTGGTCGGCAAAGTGCGGCTCCGGATCCGCATGTGGCTCTTTGGCTCCTTAGATGCGGCTCTGGCACACATATTATTTTATATCAGTGGATACAAAATCAGTGGAAATAAGAAAATTCTTTAGGGAAGTGAAGACAGTCAGACAAGGTGGAAATGTTGGGGTAACACAAGCTATGAGAAATGAAGCAGGTGAACTGATAATGATGGAAACAGAAATCGTAGAGCGATGGAAGGAATACTTTCGGAATTTACTAAATATTGAAAGTGAGATGGAGGAATCAGAGACTACATTTCATTCTGCAGATGTGGAAATACCACCACCAACACTCCAAGAAGTAAAGAATGCAATAGCATCTCTTAAAGATCACAAATCACCAGGAAATGATGGTATAAATGGAGAATTGATAAAAAAAGGAGGAAACGTTTTACATCAAAAATTGTATGATATTATTCTCAGAGTATGACAACAGCAGAAAATGCCTAGAGAATGGAATGGAAGCGTTATAATACCCATACATAAGAAGGGAAATAAAGAGCAATTCCGAAACTACAGAGGCATATCGCTTATTAGTACAGCGTATAAGATTCTATCAATTATCTTACTAAAGAGACTCACTCCGTATTCGGAAGATATTCTAGGCGACTACCAATGCGGCTTTCGAAGTGGAAGGTCAACAATAGATCAAATATTTACCATCCGACAAATATTAGAAAAAAACTGGGAATTCAACCGAGATGTACACCAAATCTTCGTAGATTTCCAGCAAGCATATGACTCGATAAAAAGAAGCAGACTATGGCTAGCAATGCTAGAAATGGGAATACCAAGAAAATTATTGCAGCTCACTCAAATGTGCGTGGCAGACTCATATGCACAGGCAAAGATAGGAAACAGAACATCGATGCCATTTAGTATAACATCAGGGCTTAGACAAGGAGACCCTTTATCACCATTGCTATTCAATTTGGCTTTAGAATACGCAATAAGTAAAATATCGTCTGAACTAACAGGGGGATTCGCAAATCGAGGATCAAAACTATTGTTGGCCTTTGCCGATGATCTAGATGCTCGAGGAGGAAACAGGTAACATGGGCCTTCGAATAAATGAAGAGAAGACGAAATATATGCTGGTGACCAAAAATCCAAGACCAAGAGTTAGGCAGAACGTAACTATTAATGACCACAACTTTGAAGTAGTAAAAGAGTTTAAATATCTGGAAGCAGTAATCACAGAGGACAATCACATAGAAAAAGAGGTCTCAGCAAGAATAGCTGCGGGAAATAGAGCATTATACTCCCTATCATCATTATTAAGATCTACGCTGCTGAAAAGACAATCTAAATTAAGACTGTACATATCAATTATTCGCCCAGTTGTTACATATGGGAGTGAAACATGGACTCTACATCAGCGAGAAATAAATAAATTGCTGATATTTGAAAGGAAAGTCCTCAGAATGATATTTGGTCCTCAAAGAGATGAATTGACAGGAGAGTGGAGAAGGCGCCGCAATGCTGAATTGGTGACTCTATATGGTACTGAAAACATCGTCAGACATATAAAAGCTAATCGGATAAGATGGGCAGGTCATGTAGTAAGATCAGAGGAAGACAGAGTGCTAAAGACAGTGTTCTTCGAGAGACCAGACGGTAGAAGATCAGTGGGCCGTCCCAGAAAAAGATGGAAGGATGATGTTGAAACCGATCTATCTAGGATTGGGGTACAACAATGGCAAATCGAAGCGCAAGATCGCAGACGATGGAGGGCCATAGTGGATGCGGCGAAGACTCACCCCGAGTTGTAAAGCCAGTCAAGAAGAAGATACAATAATAATTTCATTAAAAAAAAACTTGATAGGAAAAACATTACCTACATCTTTAAGCATTTGTCAAAAATCCTCTTAACGCTACGATAACCAAGTTGATATTTTCTCCTTTTGAAATTGGCATTAATAGTTTGAAATTCAATTTCTGGATTTAAGAACAAGGAGGTATGGCGCACTAAATTCGAACGTATTTGTGTTGAATTGGAAATATTGGAGAAGAAAAAATTATTTACATTACAAGTGGCCTGCTTTGAATCACCTGGAGAAGGAAGACATGATCATTTTCAACGCTTGGAATAGTATTCCTGATTCTTATGATCAGCTGAAAAAGGTCACGTTTGCTGTTCTTTCCCTTTTCAGTTCTACATATCAACATTAAAAAAATAGATATTGCGCCAAAAATTTTGTAAAAGGTACAGTGTTGTAGGAAATAAAACCGTACAAAACGAAAAAAATAATGATGTCTCTAAATAGATACCGCCAAAAAACGAAAAAAACACGTATTAATTTTTTGGGGGGTTGTGGATGGGGCTAGGTATTTAAAACATTTTTTGGCCCAATACTTTTTGATGTAGAACATGCGATTTTTTTATTTTTGGAATATTGCTGGGAGCATTTTTCACTATCTTAACCGACTAGACCCTTTAGGTTTATTAAGTATAGTAAAAGTTTGCTGAACAACCAGACTTGGCTCCCAATTTTTTTAAAATTGTTATAATGTTCGTTTTTGGCTCTTTGGCTAAAAAATTTGCCGACCACTGCACTAGGCCAAACCACCCGACATTTATAAGAATGATAATTGAAAACCTAGAACTGGAAGGTACCGACACCTTCATATACCTAGGCTAGCCTCGCTGCTATCTAAAGATAACAATTTCAGATGGCCTCAGACTACCTAGAAAAAGTAAATTGTCTGTCTATAAAACACTAAACAGACCATGCTAACGTATACTCTGGGCTAATTAGCAAAATACAAGGAAAAGTTATTTACCAGCAATTTTATAGCTGGAATCGAATCCTATTATTGTATGTATTAATAATGTAGGTATGCAAAGTCCGCAGATAGTGTGCCACTTTTTTTATAAACAAAATGGCGCCCGAAAATCGTGTTTTTTTCAATTTTTGCTCTATAACTCAAAAGATTTTAACTTTACACCAAAAACACTCAAATAAAAATTCACCGCAATTAAATTCTGCATAGAGACGTGTTTTTATCGATTCACTTCGATGAAAACTTTCCCCGGAAAAAGTGGGTTTTTCCAACAAAATCTTTAATTTTCAACTAAAATTTTAGATAAGTAATTGTTAATCAATAATTAAATAACTTGGTAATACAAAAGCCCTTTTCATGTAGATTATAATTCCAGAAGCCGATGGAAATTGCATGAACATTTTAGCAACAATTGAATTGTTAATTAAAAATTTACGGTCGCTATAATAACGACAATAATTATGGTGCATAAGAATAACTATGATTTTTTTATAAAACAACACTATACCTATCTAATGTACTTTACAGAATTGAAATTGGAATATATAAGCGGCCTCAGGAATATTTTAAAATTATAAACAATTTTTTGGCTTATAAACAAATATAATATCTCGGGAAATATTAAACTAAATTAAATTCTGAAAACGGTATTCGAAAAGCAGCGGCAGGACGCTTCTTTTAAAAGAAAAAACGTTTAATTATGGCTAGTGGTTCCTGATATACAACCGGTCAAAGTTGACCGGAATTTACGGCAAAGATATAAACAATAGGATCATAATTTTCAAACCATCACCTTTTTATTTTTGTCCTCTTTCTCCACACCAATTTTCATATCTTTAAAATGCTCATAACATATATTATTATAATAAAAACTATCGATAATACGTGTGAAAATTGTCAAAAATAGCAAAATTCCAATCAAAAATTAGGTTGGAGAAAATGTAACCCTCAAAGTTCAAAATCGGTATACGTTAAAAAAATGCATTTTCTCGGCTTCCCATGGAGCAATTTCCTTCATTCTTTTTTTGTTTCCAAGTAACTCGAGTAGAGCCATCGAACTAACGCATTATTAAATGTCAAACTTGCTTTTGTTTTGTTATAATAGATTAAATTATTTATAAGAACAGAAAACTACATATTTTTCCCAGTTGTAGGCTTTTTTAAGATAAACTTACTACAAGTGTACCTTTTAAAGTTAAAAACATAAATATTCTCATTTGAAAGCTGTATAATTATTTAAACAATTTTTATTTAAGCAAATTAAAATTTTGTGTTATAATAAATAAATTAATTTATTATAACAAAACAAAAGCAAGTTTGACATTTAATAATGCGTTAGTTCGATGGCTCTACTCGAGCTACTTGGAAACAAAAAAAGAATGAAGGAAATTGCTCCATGGGAAGCCGAGAAAATGCATTTTTTAACGTATACCGATTTTGAACTTTGAGGGTTACATTTTCTCCAACCTAATTTTTGATTGGAATTTTGCTATTTTTGGCAATTTTCACACGTATTATCGATAGTTTTTATTATAATAATATATGTTATGAGTATTTTAAGAATATGAATATTGGCGTGGAGAAAGAGGACAAAATAAAAAGGTGATGATTTAAAAATTATGATCCTATTGTTTATATCTTTGCCGTAAATTCCGGTCAACTTTGACCGGTTGTATCTCAGGATCTACTCATCATAATTAAACGTTTTTTCTTTTAAAAGAAGCGTCCTGTCGCTATTTTGCGAATACCGTTTTTAGAATTTAATTTAGTTTAATATTTCTCGATATATTCTATTTGATTATAAGCCAAAAAATTCTTTATAATTTTAAAATATTCCAGAGGCCGTTTAAATAGTCCAATTTCAATTCTGTAAGGTACATTAGATAGGTATAGTGTCTTTTTATGAAAAAATCATAGTTATTCTTATGCATAATAACTATTGTCGTTATTATAGCGACCGTAAATTTTTAATTAACAATTCAATTGTTGCTAAACTGTTCATTCAATTTCCATCGACTTCTGGAATTATAATCTATATGAGAAGGGCTTTTACATTACCAAGTTATTTAATTATTGATTAACAATTACTTATCTAAAAGTTTAGTTGAAAATTAAAGATTTTGTTGGAAAAACCCGCTTTTTCCGGGGAAAGTTTTCGTCAAAGTAAATCGGAAAAAACACGTCTCTATGCAGAATTTAATTGCGGTGAATTTTTATTTGAGTGTTTTTGGTGTAAAGTTAAAATCTTTGGAGTTATAGAGCAAAAATTGAAAAAAACACGGTTTTCGGGCGCCATTTTGTTTAGAAAAAAAGTAGCACACTATCTGCGGACTTTGCATACCTATATTATTAATACATACAATAATAAGATTCGATTCCAGCAATAAAATTGCTGGTAAATAACTTTTCCCAAAAATGGCCTATTCTCCGATAATCAGCCCAGACTAGTATGATTCAGAAATGCTAACATATGGTTCAGAAACTTGGTCACTTACACAGAATGACCAAGAACTGCTCAAACGTTTCTAGCGAAAAATCCTATGAAGAATGTATGGAAGGACAAAAGAACAGGGTTTGTGGTGCAGGCGTTACAACTTTAAGTTGAAGTTTTGGAGAACTTGACGTTGTAAAATTCATTAAAGTAGCACGCCTTAGATGGATAGGGCATGTAATCAGGCGAGAGGAGGATGCCATAGTCAGAAAAGTTTTTGACCGAAGAGGGCCGATAGGACAACGAGCAACAGGAAAACCGAAACTCAGGTTCCAAGACAACTTAGAGAATTATTTAAAAGCTATTGAAATTAGAGCATGGAGAAGAGTTGCCAGAGACAGGGACGAATGGCAGATTGTTCTTAAGAAGAATTTGGAGAAGAAATAGATTGTGGTTGGAGTTTGCATCAGCAATAGGATATGTTTTAATGCTTTTAATCAAATTTCTAAATCTTTTGTTGGCAGAAATGTAGTAGATTTGGTTTCTTATCAGATTATTTTCGTGGTCTCCTGGTGCACTCCATGTATAAAGTGTCCTTGGTAGTAATTGATAAAAGTTGTTTGTGATGACCATTTCTTTCTCTTGACAATATTCTACTAATCGATCTCTTCTAATTTGTAGGTAACTATCATGAAAGTCATTCTGTAGGTCAAGAAACAGTACCTACATACACTTATTGTAACCCAAAGACTCAAAACTGTGGACATAGTACATCTTACGACTTGCGTGGAAGCCAGTCAGGATCTAAATCTACTACACATTCGCAAACCACTGATAGAGAAGATAATTACCAATATGGCACTGACAATTCAGGATATGGTCATAACACGGGCGAAGCAAGGTACGATTCAAATAGAGGACAAAATAGTTATGGGTGTAGACCAAGAGAAAATTGTGAAAGACCAACGCAAGAGTACCAATACCAAAATAATTACCGGTGTTCGGGCCAAAACTGTGTAAGACAAACCTCAAGCTACGGGCAAACCAATGCAGGACAATATTCAAATCAACATCAAACCTCAAGCTACGGACAAAACACCGCAGGACAATCTTCAAATCAGCACCAAACGTCAAGCTACGGACAAAACACTGCAGGACAATATTCAAATCAACAACAAACCTCAAGCTACGGACAGAACACCGCAGGACAATCTTCAAATCAGCACCAAACCTCAAGCTACGGACAAAACACTGCAGGACAATATTCAAATCAAAACCCAGCTTATACTCACTCCACGACATATGGGCAAACTGATAATCAAGAGCAAATCAGTACTTCTACTGAGTACGTGGGATGCGATCTACAAACTTTAAAGTGTTTCCTTCCTGGTGAACATGGTAGTCCAATAAATGGAAATACTGAAGGCTTAGTTAAAAAAATTTATAAAGTTAACCAAAAGTGTAATCCAGCAGTCCAAAATTGTGGTCAGTACGGAGAGACCTATTCGAGCAGTTGGCAAAACAACGAATACTTAGGAAACGGTCATGGAGAACTCAACAGGCATAACTGTAATCCAGCTACACACAACTGTGACCAATACTCAGGACAAAGTAGTACAGTCACCCAATGGTCAACTGCTCCACAACAACAGGCTACGCAATGGTCGAGTGCTCAACAACAACGTCCCAATTACAACAACATCTGTAACGTAAACGATCCCAGCTGTAGACGAAACCAACCTACACCCCAACAACCAGCTAGTCAGAAAAAAACAACGAATTCTCGACCTGTTTGTCCCAGTGGATTCGTGGGTCTACACAAGCACCCTACAGAGTGCAAGAAATATTTGAACTGTGCTAATGGTCAGACGTTCGTGATGGATTGCGGTCCTGGGACTGTGTTCAATCCGAAGATTTCGGTATGCGACTATCCTTCCAATGTTGACTGTACAGACGGCGAATCTTCTCAAGTGAATACGTATGTGGATTCAAGTCACAATGCGGGACGTGGTACAACTGAGCGGTACACGGAAAGCTATACTGAGTGGCACAATCAAAATGGAGGTGACTGGCAAGAATCGAGTCACAATTCAGGAAGCGGTAAGTCTTATGTTTTCTTCTTCTTTTTCTACTCTTGTAGACATGACTCTGTCTGTTTTTCAATGTGCTTCCATTAAGTTGTCGTTCCATTGTTTTCGTGGTCTTTCCACTGATCGACTCTCTATTGGTGAATTGTCCTTCTTCGTCTTAACTATTCTACCTTCTTAACCGTCCTTAACTATCGTTCTATTCTTTTCTTCTATTTCTTACTTTCTTCCCACTTCTTGGTGTTCTCCACCTTGCACCTCCGTCGTATTTCTGTACGTCTAGGTCTGTCTTATATTCCCTATGTCACATCGATTTTTCTAAGGGTTTGAATCTCTGCTGTTTCCAGCAATCTTTTTGTTTTTTTTTGTGTCAGCTCGTGCCTCTGCCGCGTATGCATTAAGGTCAAATGAAGTGATGACTGTTTTGTAAATCTGTGTTTCATTTCTCTTCCATTATCTTTATTTCTCCATATTGTTTAATTCACGCAATATGTGGCTCTGTTTACTCTATTCACTTGATAATCCACTTCTCTTTAGAACTTTCCGTAGCTAGACAGTGTGACTCCATCACTTGTTAAATAAATCTTAGTAAATTTGTCCTGTTGTCTTTGTATGAGTGTCTTTTTTTTCTGGGCTATTGATCTTGATTCTTTTTTGTTTATGATCTTTTACCTCTGTGGTATCCTTTTGCTGGAGAAAACTTTAGAGTTTTATTAATCCATTGAGCTAGATGTCTCTTTATTATGCCCTACTGATATTTGACTACCCAATAACCCTAGAGTATGTCTAAACGTTTGGATATTTTATTTATTTTGCACCTTTTTCTTCTAAAACAAATATTGATTACAGTTAATTCTAAACCTTCTAACTTGTTATTTTGTTACTGCTGTTCATTTCAATAAAAAATGTGTTACATCTCTCTTTTCTCTCTAAAAGTATGTCTTCGTTTACACTACATGACGGATTTCATTTTCATGAGAACTCCTTTGGTAGTTACCAGTTAAAAGATTTATAAATGGTAATACGGAGATATCCAAGATTTGGGCCTCTATTACCAAAACTCCATCTTGTTTCATTAAGTTCATCCTTCTTCTTCCTCTTCTTTTGACATCATAACCTTGGATGCCTCTGAAATACAATGAAATATTGTAAGTACAGTATTTCTCATGATCATCTTTCAGTGCGTCACAGTTTTTCGATTTCTTTCTAACGCATTAAATTGTATGTGACAGAAAAAAAGGCACGTCGGTGATTACATTTCGTCGGTGACATTTTTATAACATTTATTCTAGTTATTCTAGTTGTCGATAGATGGCGCCATAATAAAAAATAATTTTTTTAATTAGATAATAATATTACAAATATAATCTGTATAATTTATAAGACTATACAAATCAAAGAAAATACCATTTTATAAAAGCAAGAAACACATTTGATTTGTTTTTATTCGAAATTGAAAATAAAATGTGCCAACTGTCAGATTTAACTAAAATGTCATGTTAGAATAAATGTCATAAATGTATATTATCACGGACTTACCCATTTTCGTATCATTTGTTACGCACTGAAAAATGATCATGAAAAGGACAATACATGGAATCAACATTCGAAGGAGTTTTATCTAGATAAATTGAGGGGTGGGGGGGGGGGGGGTGAATGCAGATCGTAGATTTCCTCTTGTCAGCTTTATTTATCGTTCGTTTGCCTTGAAAATTTTAGAAGGCACGAATTTATATTGTCACCATAAACTTGGTTCCAATGATAGAAATTTTAGATTTTTGGATTTAAGACTTATGATTGGGTTAAGTAGATGTCTATACAGCGTCTACATGCAAATTATTTTATTTAACTTTGCTCACTGACAGTACTTTGACAGTTAGTTTTTGTTTTGATTCAGGGACTCTTGACAGGTTTCTTCATTTTTGACAGGCCTCTCTGAAGATCCCAATAGGGTGAAATGTACTAAGAAGATGGTAGTTGTCTCTGAAATATTAACTTTTTTTCATGTTCATGTATCAAGTTCAATAAAACTGTTTCTAGGTAAACCTGGATACGTAATTAAACCAGTAGAAAAATCTCCCGATTACGATGATGTCTACAACTCCAACCACTACCAACGAAGACCTCAAGTAACCACCCCAAGAAGTGCTTGGATTCCACCATATCAAACTGCGGATTCCAACGATCTTGGTGAAACGGATTATGTCTTTACTTACGACAATGGAGAGCCGGTAGAATTGGAACCTGAAAACGTAATCGAAGTGAAACAAAGGTTAATCAAGAAATGTTCTGACGATGATTTCCACTGTAGCGTGAACTCTTGTATTTCATTGACGCTGCTTTGTGATAATAATAGGGTAAGCAAGATCACAAAATGACGATAAGTGTGATGTTAGATTTAATTACAAAAACATAGAACCGTTTATTTACATAAATATAGGTATTTATCAAAATAATTAATAAATATTTTAGGTTTTCTTATTCTTTAAGTGTCATCTCCTATTCGGAGGTTAGATATCGTCATCGCTATCTTTACTCTATCTGCCAGCTTTTCTGATGAGTTATATTGAACTGTATTTAAACCAGTCCCTTAAATTCTTCAACCATGGCACTTTCCTTCTTCCTTTACTCCTCCATCCTCTTGCCTTTCCCATCAATCTTAGCATTTTATATCGCTGTCTCCTCATTGCGTGTCCCAGATATTGTAACTTTTCTTATTTTTAATGTGTTTGTTGTTTCGTATTCTTTGCCATTTCACGTCATACTTCCGTGTTCGTTTTCGTCTGTGTCCATGCTAGTCTAAGCATCATTGAGCTGTAAAGGCGGAGACAGATATCCGCGCCACGAACTCCGCGCCGTGTGTGCGCCGCGCGTTCGTGGCGCGGTTAATGTTCGTTAAAATTTTTCATTTTGACGATCCAGAGGAAACTTACGAACATTTAGTAATTGTAGATAATCATGTCTCTGTCCTGTACTTCTACTACATTTTATTTTGGTATTGTTCTGAAACTATTTTCTTGTGTCATCTTATGCAATTTACTATTTTATGTGGAATAAGCCACAGTTTGGGAACATTTCGGGAACTACCTTTTTCGCTTCCCGGCAACACAAATATAATGGTAGGGGAGCCCAAGCGGGGATTTTTGCAGTTACTCGAGCGCGTCAAATTATCATATGGGGAGAAACGTCGTACCCTGCAGATGTACCTCCACCATATATTGGCTCTTAACACAGGGGAGTTCGTTCAGGGGGGCCCGAAAAAAATCTATCCTTAAAAATAATCGAAATTGTCAGATTAAGATAAGGTAAGTTAAGTACATGCAAAAGAGTCTATATTTCAAAAATATGACGATTTGAGCGGGGCGTACGGAAATGGGTGAGTCAAAAAGTTTCACCAAAAAAGCGAATATTTCGCGAAATGAACGTCAGATTGAAAAACCAAAAACTACGTTTTCAATATTTTTCAAAAATCGATCGAAAAATACCACACTTGACCCCCCACGGAGAGGGGTGGGGGGTAAATTTAAAATTTTAAATACAAATCCCGCGATCTTTCGCAAAATAAACATCATATCGAAAAACTGCAAAATACACTTTATCAATGCAATGTTTTTGAAAAATCTATCGAATGGTTCCAAACACGACCCCCCACGGAGGTGAGGTGGGGGGTTACTTTAAAATCTTAAATGGTAGCCCACGTTTCTTATTGCAGATTTGGATTGTTTGTATAAAAATAAACAACTTTTACTCGAAACATTTTTTTGAATTATGGATAGATGGCGCTATAATCGGAAAAAACATTGTTGGAAATGGAAAATTAAATTAAAAATATGGGAAGTCCCCACTAAAATGGAAAATTTTACTTAACTTTTTTGGTTTTAGGACCTAATAATCACAACCCAATAGGTCCCCAAAGCGCTCGAGTGACTGCACATTTAGCATACTTTGCTCCCCTACCATAATATATCTGCTTGTTCCTACAACCAGAAACAAAATTAGAGAACTATAGGTACTTCCAAGTCATGCGTTACCTTTTTCGTTTTCCGGTGACACAATTGTAATGTATCTGCTTGTTTCAACTGCGTAGCTTCACTAGAAACGAAATTAGAGAACTATAGGTTCTTCCTAGCCCTGTGTTAACTTTTTCGCTTTCCGGTGACCCAATTATAATATATCTGCTTGTTCCAACTCAGTACATTTTTTTATTTCAGCTTCTATTTCCGTTCAGATCGGATTTAAGTTGTTTCTTTAAATTAAATGGTTCTTTATTGAGGATCCCACAATAATGATTTTCCACGGTAAACATCAATAAGTTAGATATTTCCTTCCGACAGTTCCGACCATTCCATTATTAACAAATATTCAACTCATGCGCGCCAAAACCAACAAACCACTCGCAAACCCGTCCAGATACGTATTGCGAACCATCAAAGCGTTTGTTGAAAAATCGACAGAATTTAGATCGTGGTGCGCCGTGTGCGTGCCGTTTGTGCGTCACTTGAAAACACGTACTAATCTGACGAATACGCTGCGCGCGAGCGGCTCGCACACCGAGCAGAGCGCATATGTATATCCGCCTTTACACCACATTTCAAATTACTGCAGATGATTTATGTATTCTTGCTTCAATGTCCAGCTTTCAAGTCCATATTGCAGTATAGAAAACACGTAACATCTCAGAGCTCTTGCTCTCAGTTTTAATCTAAAATCTTTGTTACAAAGAATTGTTTTCATTTTTACAAACGCATTTATTGCTATTTCTATCCTGGCGCATATTTCTCTTTGATCATTATTGTCTGAAATCTAGGTTCCTAGGTATTGGTAATTATAGTTATCGACCCTTTCTATCGGTGCATTGCCCAAATGTATGTTGGTTTGTATATATTTGTTTTCTTAATTATTATCGTGTATTTGTTTTCTTAGTTATTATCGTGTATTTGGTCTTTTATACTCATTGTTGGTCCATATTTTTCACAAATACTGTTTGTTTTGTTTAGTAGTAATTGGAGTTGTTCAGCAAAGCTTGGACTGTGGACATAAAAATATCGTGGACATAACACGTCACAAACAAAGAGGTTCTGAGAAAGATGAATAAAGAAATGGAAATTTTAAATACCATCAAAACAAGAAAATTGGAATATCTCGGGTATATTACACGTGGAGAGAGATACAACTTGCTCCAATTGATTATGCAGAGCAAGATTCAAGGAAAAAGAAGCATAGGAAGACTCAGAATACCGTGGCTGCGAAACCTGAGAGAATGGTATGGATGTACATTAAATGAACTTTGCAGAGCAGTCATCTATAAAATCCGAATAGCTACGATGATTGCCGACCTCCGTCGAAGAGATGACACTTAAAGAGAAGAAGCAGAGCTTGCTATAATCTCGGCATCATCTGAATATTTTATGTTGTTAATAGATCTTCCGTTAATTATTATTCTATCACTTTGAGATAGTAATGCTTCTTCAAAAATAATACCTACATGCCTGATAATGCTTCTTCAAAAATGATATACATTAAATAGTAATCAAGGCATAATACACCCTTGCCTAATAGTCCATTGAAATGTTACATTTAGTGTGCATTTCTTAGAGGAGTCAATTTTATTTTTTTAATGTGTAGGGGGGTTCAATAGAAGCTTAAGTTCACGTTTTTGGGGTTGAGGCCCTTATCCCCCGGCCGCCATCTTGGAAAAAGAGGTTCAAAGGGCTTTCGCGCTGTATCTCGTAAACTAGCTACCCTACAGAAAATTTAATTTCACATAAAATGAAGAAAATTAAATTTTCTACAATTTTATATCTATTACTTTCTATCGTAAAGTGACCAACAAAAAAGTTATAAACAAAAATAAGAGAAAATTTTGTAAGAAATATCCTTTTGGAGGTTATAACTTTTTTTACGTTCATTTCACAATAAAATAACATCATAGCGATTTTGTAGAGGATTTTTCAGTAAACAATTTTTACTATAAAGTTGTTTAATTTTATTTATTATCTAGGTTTTACAGCGCTCCAAACTTGACCAGATTCTCGAATTCTCGTAGAAAAATAATGCTTTTCTATCTATATATTAGACGAGCGGCATTAACCGTTATGCCAACCCCGAAAATCAAATTTAAGGTGAATGATCAATTTTGGTCTATTTTTAAGTTTTTGAGGTCGCTGAATCCGAATATGAAGTTTATTTTTATCTAGAGTTGGTGGAACATGTT
Organism: Diabrotica virgifera virgifera; assembly: GCF_917563875.1. Taxonomy (NCBI): domain Eukaryota; kingdom Metazoa; phylum Arthropoda; class Insecta; order Coleoptera; family Chrysomelidae; genus Diabrotica; species Diabrotica virgifera. The sequence continues at coordinate 6,873,037 of NC_065449.1, read as the reverse complement.
AAAAAAAATAAATTTTATACAAAAATGCCAAAAATCAATTTTGATGATTTTTCAAATTTACCTCGCTGTATCTTTGGTCTCTGTAAATATTTCCTTTTAAAAATTTTACTGTGTCATCTTTGAAGTATGTAGATAACAATGAAATTTGTCCAAATGTTTAAACACATTTAAAAAAGAGTTGTTAATTTATTAACATTTTGTCATCATATTTCGTTAGTTTCATGTTTACTTAAAACAGTTGAGCGACAAACTTTTTAGTTTATAATTTTAACCAACACAAAAATAAAATATAGTTCATGAAGAAGTTTTTTGGAAAATTTTAAGTCAAAATATATAATAGGAAAAAAGTTATGTTACTTCATATACAAGCGGCACACCCCAAAAAACGCTTATATCTCGAGATCCTGACCACGGTGTGGTGAATGGCTAATTTTTATCATACTTTATGGTTTTGATATCAAAAATCGTTTTTTGCTCTGCTTAAGAATTTTTCATTTTGCGGTTGCGTCATTCTTCTTCTGAAGCGGCGAATTTGTCCTCAAACAACTTCTTGGGCCTTTTCTATATATGCTTAGAGTTATAAGTTTTATAGTAAGAAGAAAGGTCAAAAACAGATTAATAATAGCATAGGAATGTTAAAATCATAATAAATCGTATGAATACAAAATATGTATAGATAGAAAAGTAAGCCTAACTTTTGTTTTTATTGTATCCCTATGAGCATTCGAGAATCTGGTCAAGTTTGGAGCGCTGTAAAACCTATATAAATAAATAGAATTAAACAAATTTATAGTGGAAATTGTTCGCTGAAAAACCCTCTACAAAATTGCTATAATGTTATTTTATTTTAAAATGAACTGAAAAATAGTTATAACATCCAAAAGGAAACTTGTTAAAAAAAATTTACATATTTTTGGAAATATATCTTTTTTGTTGGTCACTTGACGATAAAAAGTAATAGAAACAAAATTGTGGAAAATTTAATTTGATACATTTTATGTTTTAATAGATTTTCCGTAGGGTTGGTAGTTTAGGAGATATAGCGCGAAACCCCTTTGCACCCCGTTTCCAAGATGGCGACCGGGGGACAAGGATGGCGACCCCAAAAACTTGAACTTAAGCTTCTACTGATCCCCTCTACACATTAAAGAAATAAAATTGACTACTCTAAGAAATGCAAGGTACGGCCTAAAAAATGTAACATTTTAGTGGACTATAACTCGTCTCTTGATTTACATTTCCGGACTGGATTCGTTATTTATTACAATTTGTGCTCTTTGATTCCAGTACCTAAAGGTTTGTTATTATTCGTAAGTTCCTTTTGTCTATGTTTTCGTCTTTAGAATTTGGACTAATTGTTCATGTCATACTTTGTCAAATGCTTTTTTAAAAACAACGGAACAAATATGCACAACCACCTTCATATCCTTGCATCTTTGAACTATCACATTAAAAGCAATTAAGAGGAAACAGTAGCGATCAACAGGTAGCGAAAACGCATTCCAAGATTGCGGCTGTAATTTTGAATATTTTGTCGAGATATTTGGCACACGTATTCGTAATATAATAAAAAATGGCGGTACAGAGCCCAATTTGAAAAATATATTAATATGTGGAAATTACTCTGTAATTAAATACAATATTAAAAAAACGAGCCTGTACCGCCATTAAGAAGAACAAAAAAATACACTTTCTTCAAATAAACTTTTTTATCCGATGCCTAGATTTTGTGTCATTTTGGAACTACTAAAATGTTTTATTTCATTAGTAGTTCCAAAATGACACAAAATCTAGGCATCGGATAAAAAAGTTTATTTGAAGAAAGTGTATTTTTTTGTTCTTCTTAATGGCGGTACAGGCTCGTTTTCTTAATATTGTATTTAATTACAGAGTAATTTCCACATATTAATATATTTTTGAAATTGGGCTCTGTACCGCCATTCTTTATTATATTACGAATACGTGTGCCAAATATCTCGAAAAAATATTCAAAATTACAGCCGCAATCTTGGAACGCGTTTTGGCTACCTGTTGATCGCTACTGTATCACCTTAACGCCTCTCTGCCTTCTTCCAGTTTTTTATTTATACGACCAAGTATTATTCTCATGAATAATTTGAGAACATGACTTACTAATGATATTGTTCTGTATTCACTGCAATCTTTAGTGTTTGTATTTTTATGGATAGCACAAAAGATGGAGAGTAACCATTGCTTCACAGTATGTTCACGTCTGTTCGTATTCTGGTTCACCTGTAGAGTAGTCTAACTAGGTTTCTTTTTCAGGATTGCGCTGATGGAAAAGACGAGGAAAACTGTCGAGAATACGTCGAAAGATTTTCAGTTGTCAAAAACAAACGTCTAGTAGTAGTAGAAAATCAACGCATCGTCAACGTATCCCATGCAACTTGCTCTGTCCTTTGTATTCAAAACAAGAAGTTCACATGCAGATCATTCACTTACAGAAGATCTGACAGAAACTGTTTCCTGTCAGACAAAAACATAGGACTATCTGGAGCTCTGCAGACCCATCATTCCAGCGACTACTACGAACTGAAAGATGGTACTATAGACTGTTCTGATAAGACCAAGTACTTCGAGTGTAATAACAAGAAATGCTTAAGTAAGGATTATGTGTGTGACGGGTATAATGATTGTGATAATAGAGAAGACGAAAAGCATTGTGGGGCGGAAAAGTTTGGATACAAAATAAAGTTGGCCGGGTCGGGTCAGAAGAATGAAGGACGAGTAGAAATTACAGGTATTTATTTGTTTAAAAATTATATTTTTTTTGTAGATAAATAAGCATATTTCAGAAGGATTCCTTTCAAAAATAGCATTTATTAAAAATATTAAATATAATAAGAAACTTAAGATCCCAATTTTGCTCAATTTATCTTTCAAGCATCTTGCTAAATGATGTTTCATTCAAAAAAATCTCAAAAATTTAATTCAAATGATACGACGTCTCAAAAAATTTAATTTTTGAAATCTTCGTAGTTTTATAGAATTATCACCACTTTAAGACGGTATTACTCAAGTTTGAACAGATCTATTACAGTTTTATAAGTGCTTTTTTAAATCTTAGGATGTAATCTTTAAAATACACTAAATTATTTTACTTTAGAAATGAAATAATCTATTTCTTTTTGAGAAAATTAAGAAGGATAACAAAAATTTAATACAAAAACCGAAAATTACCAGCTAGAAAATTGTTTATACAAAGTGATCAACACTTTTTTCTGTAAAGCTTCAACAATAATAAATAATGTTCAGCAAAAAAAATTTTTTAGCTCTTATACAGTATGTCTGCGTAACTTGGAACCTATTGATAACTTTTCCATTATCAGTTTTACGAAAAAAAGTTATTCTTTATAAAATACTCTGCATCGTATATCATATAAGATGCAATCATCAAATATCAAATGTAATTAATTTTATACAAGGTATGTCAAAAAATATGAATTTCACTAAAGAGTAAAGTACCTTTACATTTAACAATATCGAAAATTGTTATTAAGAAAAGTTGTTTGGAATTAAAAAGTTTGTTTTAGTGTTGAATTACATCCTTCTAATTAAAATATTGTGAATAATAAAGGCACTTAACTCTTAAGAAAAATTCATATTTTTTGCATACCTCGTATGATATTAAAAAAGTTTGATATCTGATGGTTGTATCTTAGATTTTAGACCAGGAGAACATTTTATGATGAATAACTTTTTTTCGTAAAAAGGATAATAAAATAGTTATCCTTATTGTAATAAAATGATGATGAGTATCCGTAATTTGAGAATTTTTTTTTATTAGAATGATGTAATTTTGTATATTTAAACATAGTTTTTAATTTCAAACAACTTTTCGTAATATCATTTTTTAATATTCTGGAATATAAAGGTATTTTACTCTTTAACGAGATTCATATTTTTGCCATAACTCGTATAAAATTGATACAATTTGATATCTGATGGTTAAGTTTTAGATTTTTAACTATCCTGAGCATTTTATGAAGAATAACTTTTTTTCGTAAAATTGATAATAAAAAAGTTTTCCATGTGGTTCCTAGCTACGCAGACATACTGTATAAGAGCTTCTGTATAAGAATTTTCAAATTTCAATACTGTATTCGGATTCAGCATAATCAAAAACAAAATAGAAACATATTTGATCAAAGTAAAATGATGAATTTAACGATATTTTTAAAGTTATTTATGCAAAACAATTGTTATTGTTTAAACAATTAATAAACAATTAGCGGCCAAATCTGCGAGTAGAACTTTTTACTTTAGCAAGTATATAAAATATAAACTAACAAAAAAAGTTTTAGAAAAATATAAGCTTGTTTGAATTTTTCTGAAACAATGCATGTTTTCGTTCTAATTGCACTCCCCTATATAGTAGGATCGGACCCAACTCTGCCTTGTGGAATGCCTGCTCTAATTTCTTTCTACGACTCCCTTCTTCCTTAGGTGCTGTCTTCTTAGCGAAGGTTGGCGATGACTTCTGCAAAGTCTTCTCTATTTTGAGCTTTTTTATTAAACTTTGAAAGTCTAATCCTGTCCATTTTTTGATCTTGCGCATCCATGTCATTTGTCGTCTACCCGTGCCGAGTTTGCCTTCTGTTTTCCATTCTACTACTACTACTAATCACTGAATTTTGAAAAGCAGTCTTCAATCACTCATGCCTTAGTTTACCGTTAGTTTGAAAACCAATTGTGCCTTAGCCGTCGTGATGGCGATCGACGCGTACCTCGTTGATTTCCGGAATACCAATGAGCTTCGATGCTGAATGTCTACCCGTCAATCAAAATATTTCAACAAAAGGGGTGTTTCCTTTGTATAAAAGGTACTTAATTTATGAATTGCCAAATTGTTTCTTTCATATTCATTCTTTCATATTTAATCATGCAACTTTCAAACATTAACAAATGTCATTTAATATTAAAAAATGTTACTAATTTTAGCATTTGGCAGTACCGGTTACATCTGCGACGACGACTTCAGCATAATCGACGCCAATGTCATTTGTAGAGAACTGGGATTCCCCCTAGGTGCAGCTGAAGTTAAAGGCCAATCGTACTTCGCCAAAGACCTAAAGGAAAGAAACACTCTGTATATGATAGATGACCTCAACTGCGTTGGAAATGAGAGTTCCGTCATCGATTGTTCATTCCCTGGTTGGGGTATGCACAACTGTAGAGACCAAGAAATAGCTGGAGTTGTCTGTAAGACTCCTCAAGAGAAATGCGGGAATGACAAATGGAAATGCGATAGTGGAAATGAGTGTATTCCGTTTGAGTTCGTTTGCGATGATGTCGAGGATTGTAACGACGATTCTGATGAATCTGTACAGCATTGTGAGGTATGTTAGTTAGTTTTCTTCTTCTTCTTCTTCAGGTGCCATCTCCGCTACGGAGGTTGGCAATCATCATAGCTATTTTTATTTTTGAGGCAGTAGCTCTAACTAGTAGTTTTGAGTTGCATCCAAACCATTCTCTCAGGTTCTGCAATCTTGAAATTCGTCTTCTTCCGATGCTTCTTCTGCCAGTGCCATCTATCTTTCCTTGCATTATGAGTCGCAGGATGCCATACTTGTCGCCCCGCATCACATGTCCGAAATACTGTAGCTTCCTTTCTTTAATTGTAAGTTCAACTTTCTTCTCTTTACCTATTCTTCTCAGTACTTCATTGTTCGTAACTCTATGTACCCAGGAAACCCTCATAATTCTTCCATGGGTCCACATTTCAAAGGCGTTAAGTCGTCTCATTGTCTCTAGATTTAACGTCCATGATTCCACTTCATAGTATAGTACACTGTATACGTAACATTTTGTTAGGCGTACTTTAAGATCTAATGTTAAATCTTTGCTACATAGGACTTTTTCATTTTCATAAAATTAGAACGTGTTTTTTCGATTCTGACTTTGATTTCTACAGTCCAGTCATAGTTTTCTGTTATAAGCGTTTCTAGGTAAGGCAGTGTACTTTTTTACTCTTTTGATCTGCTGGCCCTCTACTATTAATATTTCTTTAGTATTATGGTTGTTTTTACTAATTTTCATAATCTTCGTCTTTTTGATATTGAGAGAGAGTCCGTACTCCCTACTACACCTTACTATTTTACTCATGAGTCTTTGCAGGTCTTGTAAACTATCGGTTTTTATTACTGTATCATCTGCATATCTGATTTATATGATTACTCTACGTACGCATTTCGTCTTCTAGATCATGATCATTCTTTTAATGACCAATTTCAAATTCTCCATATTCAAAATAAATCTATCTCTAATCTATAAAAAATTAATAAACTAAAAAATGGATATGGTTCTAAATGCCCACTTTATGAGTTTGAAAGAAAGAAAACTGTTATGAAAAGTTTTATTGCTATCTATTTATCACTGAAAAAGACCATGAGAAGAACTATAGATATTTATTATTACGAATATATTTCTTATCTTCATAAATTTTAGGCTCCCACTGAATTGCGTCTTGTAGGAGGTTCTTATCCCGGAGAAGGCCGAGTTGAAATCAAACATAACGGTATCTGGGGAACTATTTGTGATGACGACTTCAATGAAGATGCAGCTAAAGTTGTGTGCAAGTCCTTGGGATACAAAGGGAAGAGTTTCGTTAAAAAGGATGCTCACTTTGGGGCAGGTAAGACAAGATTAAAGTAGCACCAGCTACTTTACTATCTAAGAGACTCATTCATATTAAGCTCAGCAGGGTGCTATTGTTGGAGGAGTGGAATTCCATAAACAAGGGATCTACCTGTTTTATGAAATGATCCCTTGTTTATGTAATTTCACACCTCCAATACTAGTTGTAGGTGTGAACAAACTAATTGTTTGTTAAAACGAGGACGACAAAAACTCTTCGATACAAAGTTTACTGAAGTAAATAGCAGAAAGGACAACGGTCGCGTATCTGCTCTCTTTTCGTCTAAGAAAAGAGCCGAAAGACGTTTCGAGTACTCAAAAATCTGAGTAAAGGTGAACAAGGGGGAAGGCAGTTTTTGTTTTTATTTGATTCAGAGTTGAACCACCATCTCCAGATAGTTATTTCTACCTATTAGGTATTATCGGTGGAGCTATGCAGTCAGAGGTACTGTCAGTACATGCAGTCAGTATAAGCAGGCTTGTTGATGTTTGATTCAGAGTTGTGACTGCATAGCTCCGCCGATGACGCCTAATAGGTAGAAATAGCTATCTGGAGATGGTGGTCCAACTCTCAATCAAATAAAAACAAACACTGCCTTTTCCCCCTAATTGTTTGTTGTTGATGATGTGGTACCACATTTTTGTGGTAATTACATATTTAATATCTTTGTTCATTCATAACTTTTGTTTATTGTTTATTAAGGTTATGGGCCCATATGGCTCGATCAAGTATCTTGTCGTGGCAACGAGACTGAGCTGAACACATGTACACACTGGGGCTGGGGCGAGCACAATTGTGAACACAGTGAAGACGTAGGAGTGATCTGCTCACAGGATGCAGAAGAGGTCCAGGTAAGTTACTATTGTAATAGGTACTTTTTAATATAGATATAACATTTGATTATTTCTGTTTAGATTGAAAGACACTCAAACCTGCCTACAAGAATTGAAGAAGGATTGCCCCAAAACTGTGGCTTGAGAAAAGACAACCAGTTTGCCATCAAGGACTTAATTCAGGCAAGAGTGATAGGAGGAGGTGTTGCTAAGAAAGGAGATTATCCTTGGCAGGTAAGGCTAAAGAAAATTGTAAATTACAATGATTTTGGCGCTTTTTAAATATTTTTCCATGCAGGATAGCTTATAGGAGGGCATATTTTGGTTCATTTCACATATTGTGTTCAAAGTATTGTAATTTTCGAGATTTGATGGTGGTCAGTACCTCTCGGTTCTTCTTCATTCTTTTGAAGACCTTCTCATTTGTGACTCGGTCAGTCCACGGGATCATAAGTAGTCTTCGATACAGCCACATCTCCAATGATTCCAATATTCTGCGCATATCTTCGTTCAAGGTATACCATTCAATACCATAAATAAAGACAAAAAATACAGCATCGTATCATTCTTATTTGTATACCAATAGTCAAGGAAATGAAGCATTTTGGCTCGCAATTTTTTCGTCCAGCATGGATTTACTTGAAATTTTCACAGAAGGTAGGGAATAGTCCAAGGATCATTTTCTATATCATGCTGCTGTACGCTAAAACCTTGGGAGTGGTTGCCACCTCATCTCGGAGGTGGAAATTTTTTTATTACATTTTAACCATGTAAATCGATGTAAAAGGTAATTCTAAGAAAAAAATGTTTTTTACATTTTCTTCGTAAAACTCATATTTTTCGAGTTATTCGCGCTAGAAAGTAACAGTTTTTCGATGAAAAAATAGACTGTTTTAGAGGTTTTTTTGAGAATACCTCGAAAAAATATGCATTTAATCAAAAAAAACTGTAGATATCAAAATTGTATCTTTTAGTAACACAAACCAAATTCTTTCTCTGTAATATCTTTAAGACAATACAAACCGAGATACAGCATGTTAAAAGTTAGCTTTTTTCGTCAAATGCATAATTAAATAACGGAAAAACTTTGCATTTTTCGAGGAAAACTTAATCTTTTTTCAAGTATACAGTTAGGCCTTTCAAAAGATAATAATAAAAGTCTCTAGCCTGAAAATTAAGCGATGATCAAAAAAGGTCGGCACCTGCTTTTCTCTATGAAAAAATCAGTGAAAACAACCCCCTAACTACCCTTCTGATTAAAAATTGGTCTTCACCTTTCTGTAATTCCTTTTATATTTGTATTATCAATACACCCAAGAAGTTTGACCTATTTAAAAGGCCTAATTTTCGAAAAATTGAAGTTTAAAAAAAATTATTTTTTTGGAATTTCCCATTTTTTACCTTTTATTTCAAAATATCTCCGAAAATACTGGAGATACGAAAAAAATTATGGAGTACTAAATTGTAGTTTTTTAATAACTAAAATTTCCTTGTACATAGATTTTCATTACAGTTTACAGTTAGCGTAATATAGCTGTTTAAAACCCCTATTTACGAGCAAACACCCCCTTCTTCGAACCCTTTAAACCCACCCTAATTAAAAACTAAGGGATATTACGGAATTTAGTTTATACAGTCTTATAACTTTTCAAAAATCCTACAAAGTCATTTTTGAAAAAACTTTTTATCTCCAAAAATGAAGGAGCTATGTTGATAACACGAATTTTTTTTCGAAAAATTCAGATAGTCTGCTTATGGATAATTTTCAATTTATGTATAATACCACAGAACCGGTTCGGTTACTGGAAGATGACTAAAAAACTATTTGTATTTGTATTTGTACATATGTATTTGTAAATTCGTACATTTGTGTAAATAAATGTTTTTGTAATTCTTTATTTCTACTATTTCTTCTGTATAGATCTATTAAAATATCTACTTAGTACTTATAAAAACTCTGTTATTAAGGGTGGATTTTAAGAGTTGAAATATTATTATATTATATTCTAAAGTATAAAACAATCATTATTTAACCAATCAAAACCAAATTTTACCCATATTAAAGTTTACAATGTTTTTATATAATTTTTGACAATAAGGGGTAGTTTACACCCCTGAAAATAATCAACGCCTTTAAACATGATATAGAATATGAAGTACAGGGTGAGATGATCCTAATCCCAAATTTTTATGTAAATCGATGCAAGCCGAAATTATTCTTTTAGGATAAGTAAATTTTTTATATATAGCTCCAACAAGGGTGGTTTTAAGGGTTGAAATATTATAATAGTATCTCTTAAAGAATAAAACAATCATTATGTAACTAATAAGAACCAAAATTTGGAGAATATTAAAGTTTAAAATTTTATTTTATAATTTTTTACAATTAGGGGTAGTTTTCACCCTTAAAAAACCAAAAGCGTACAACGGCTCAACATAGAAAATGAACTAGAGGGTGTAATGAGTCTAATCGCAAATTTTTGTACAAATCGATGTTGGACGAAAAAATTGCTAGGTTTTGCCATTTTTTCAGCTTCAGTTCCTCGACTACAAGAGATGGGTTATGCCTCCTAATGAAGGCCCCCATCTGGTTGAAGTAGATCTAGCTTTTCCGATGAGCGCTCTTGAGATATCCTGGTTATTGGTCCATTCTTCATTTATTATGGTGCTTAGGTAGTTGCAGTGCATAACTTTTTCTATGGAGTTTGGTTGATGTAGAGTTGACCTCCTTTTATTTTTTATCTTCTTTCTGGCTAATTAGTATGAGCTTTGTCTTCTTTACCCTATTAGATTCTATTAGCTTTGTCTTTGTGAGGCAATTCTTCAGAATTTCCTCACCCCACGGATGATTTTTACATTTTGGATGTGTTCAACTTCAACTCTGAGATTTGCTGTCAGATTCCAGTCAAAAAATTTTTTCTTAAATACTTTCAGATTTTGGTTGTTAATTCCTGCTTTTTTAGTATTTGCATTATCTTCTCTGCATCTCTGGAATAAGACTAGTACTGAGAACAATGCCTCTATCGCACCAACAGTATCTATGAACTTAACTGTCTGAGATAAATTTGATTTTTACACATTTTGTAAATTATCTTATGGTTTATTATAGAATCATTTTAGAAGATTACTCATGGGGCTTATCTTACGATATTCTTCCCATTTCTTGGTCCTTGATTTTTTGGTTCAATAAAATTCAGTCGTTCTGTTGGTATTTCTCCAGTTAGTAGTAATATACCAAAATATTAAAATACTTGTATCCATTCACCTTTTATTCACTTTCAGGCGGCTCTTAAAGTCAGAGTCAAAGACAAATCCGCCCACTGGTGTGGAGCCATCATCATCTCCAGCAGATGGGTTCTCACTGCAGCCCACTGTCTACAGGGTTACACCAAAGGTGCCTACGTGATCGTTGCTGGTGATTATAACACAGACGACAACGACGGAACCGAGCAGCAGAAGTATATCGATGAGTTCTTCGTGCATGAACAGTTCAGGAAGGGACACAAGCTTAATAACGACATTGCTCTGATCAAAGTGAAAGGTACTGGGTTCGTGCTGAATGACGACGTCCAACCTATTTGTTTGCCTGATGCTACTACGGATTATAGTAAGCAGATGAATTGTACTATATCTGGATTTGGATCGATCAAAAGTGGAGTTTCAGGTAAGCGAATAATTCCTCATTTAAACAAACTAGACACCTTTAATTTTATGTAGACATAAACGTATAGCCCAGTCGGGATAGCATTTGACCTTGCACTTGGAGCTGCCCCAAATTTTATTTTTCTAATCTTTAGAGAGGGTCAATATTAGTAAAAATTTAAAATCTCGACTGAATTCCACCATTGCATTAGCCGCCATCTTGATTTTAAACGAGACCCGTTTTGGCTCAATATCTCCGCCATTTTCAATTTTTTGACAAAAAGTGTAGAAACTGAAATTGTTAAAAATGCGATTCTCTATAATTTAATTTATTATAATTTTTTTCGTGCGGTCGATATTTTCCAAGTAATGAGGGGAAAATAATGACAGTTGTAGCATAATTATTGAATTATTAAATTATCTCGTTTATTATTAGTTTTACAACAAATATATACCTCTACAAAAATGAAGAGAATTAAATTTTGTACAATTTTGATGCCGTTCATTTTTTTGTTAAATTCAATATTTAAGGTAGTACGTATGTGGTAAATGTGCGAGCGTAAGACCTGATTGATTTTGTAGCAATTGTTTTTGTTCAATATCTCCGCCATTTTCAACTTTTCGACAAAAAGTGTAAGAACTGAAATTGTTGCAATTACGATTTACTACAATTTTTCAAGAGAACCAGTGGCGGGTCTACAAGGGGGGAAATGGGAAAATTCCCCCCAACATGGTCCAAAATAAAAAAAAAATGTTGAAACATCACGATATTTTAGCTGACATAAAACTTAAAATATCGACAGATAAATTCAACCAATAGGGCTTTTCATTAACAGTCATTTGTTTCGAGCTTCTGTCATGTGTCACATAATATTAATATATCTACGTCATACGTTATTGGTATATAACAATGATACAAACCAAAGACGTATGGCGTAGATATATTAATATTATGTGACACATGACAGAAGCTCGAAACAAATGACAATCGATGAAAAGCCCTATAAAACCCGCTAGTTAATAAAATTAAGTGAACTTAATGCATATAATATCTTTTTATGTCTTTTATATACTTAGTTTGTTTGATGTTTCATTGGAAGTTTCAAAAATTGTATAAAATATTTTATTTTTGTTTAAATTAGCAATAACAAATAATACATTAACAAGTTTAAACGATAATAATTAACAAATATGTAAGAAAATATTAAATTAGTTTTTAAAATTGACGGAACAAGATTTATGTCAATTTAGTGTCAGAATATTTATTATTCTTCTATTTCTTTATAAATATCCTTTAGCCTTTTACATACCAGGTTTTCATCATAACATAAATTAATAGAAGAATTTTTTACTAAGCAACAACGTTTTTGTTTAATTAAGTATGGTTCATTCGACGAATATACGACTGTTTTGGATTATCGCAACAACGAATATTTTAGTGGGCAACATAAGAAATACGAAAGTAAATGGCTCTAATAATTATTCCAATAAACAACAATGTAATTTTCATTTACAGATGAATAACATAAACGACCTTTATAAGGAATTAAAAAATTTAAAATGTTGTTTCCCAATAAACCTTAATACTTTAATATTTATGGTCCAAGAGCTGTGAGACATTTTTGAGTAGGTATTTTAGGCAACCTGAAAATTTTTCAGGTGTCTCTTCCATGATATCTTAATACAAAAATGCCGGTCTGGCTGGAGGGTAGCGGTTATTTTCCCCAAAAATCCCCCCCAAAGTTAAACAAAAGGGTAAAAATTGTTATTACAAAAAATATCACTGACGTGACTTTAAAGTAAATTTAAATATTCAAATATAAAGAAAATAAACAGGCCAGGCGATTAGAGGGCGATCTTAACTCTGCAAGATACTTGCATGGGCGCCCCAGGATTATTTTCAGGGGATATATCTGAACTTCAGAAGATTTCATCTGAACCTGTACATACTATTAACGAGTATAAAATATACAACTATACATGCATAGCTATGTACATTCCTTCCGGACAGGGAGGTGCAATTGTTATTTTAACAGGGTATTTTTTAATATTAAAAATAAAAATTCAAAAAAAACAGGTTTTTTTTTGGTGAAATTTTCCAACTGATAGGCGATCAAACAAATTACGCGTGCATATAAATGAAAAGCGCTATAGGTAAGCAGCAGTGTGAGAAAGAGCGTATATTACCGATAGCTGTTTGAGTCCTCTGTTGTAGCTGAGCGAGTTCGTTCGCTCGAGAAAAATCACGTGACCTGGCGATACCCATGTTGTTGTCCTCGAAACGTTAGAGTAATTATTATATATTATAGTTTTTTAAGTAACTTTTTCTTAATTAAAGAAAAATAATACGTACTATACAATAGATTTTGCAAATATGATAGAAAAAGACAAATTTATTATTATAAATATATAGGTAGAAAAGAATAAAACTATAAACTAAATTAATTCTGTGTCCGCATCTTGTACTTTTTCTTCAAACTCCTCATCTGAGCTTAAATATTCATTCTCTTCTTCTTCGTCAGACTCCCCTCGAGACTCAGATTCCTCTTCTACATGTTCTGTAAATAGTTGTAATGTGTATTTAGAATTAATTAAAAATTAATTAATTAATTAAGTAAAAATTACCTCGACACCGTAAGACCTCGACACCGTAAGGTACAAGAGGACGGCTTAAGTAAGTAAGTAAGTAAAAATTAATTAGTGATTAATTAGTTGAGTTGCTACGTATTCTCCGTCCTTTTATACGGAGTCGAAGCCTGGACAATCACGGGCGCATCTGAAGAAAGACTTGCCGTTGTTGAGATGTGGAGTTTGAGATGCCAGAAAAATAAGTTTAACACCCTGTATCTCGGTTATTATAAACTTTGAACTAAGGTAAGTTAGCTGAAATCGGCCTATTTTAACCTCAGGAACCTGAGGTTAAGCTATGGCTCATTATTTACCAAACACCCTGTATATTTATAATAATAAATTTGTCTTTTTCTATTATATTTGCAAAATATATTTTATACGCTCTTTCTCACACTGCTGCTTAGCTATAGCGGTTTTCATTTATATGCACGCGTAATTTGTTTGATCACATGGCAATTGGAAAATTTCACCAAAAAACCTGTCTTTTTTAGAATATTTATTTTTAAAATTAAAAAATACCCTGTCAAAATAACAATTGCACCTCCCTGTCCGGAAGGAATGTACATAGTTATGCATGTATAGTTGTATATTTTATACTCGTTAATAGTATGCACAGATTCAGATAAAATCTTCTGAAGTTCAGATGCACCCCCTGAAAATAATCCTGGGGCGCACATGCAAGTATCTTGCAGAATTAAAATCGTCCTCAAATCGCCTGGCCCGTTTATTTTCTTTATATTTTGAATATTTAAATTTACTTTCAAGTAATATCAGTGATATTTTTTGTAATAACAATTTTTACCTTTTTTTAACTTTGGGGGGGATTTTTGGGGAAAATAACCGCTACCCTCCAGCCAGACCGGCATTTTTGTATTAGGCTATTATAGAAAAGTCACCTGAAAAATTTTCAGGTTGCCTAAAATACCTACTCAAAAATGTCTCACAGCTCTTATACTATTACAGATGATAATATGGAAATTCTTCATCTCATTTATAAACATGTTAAATTATGTAAATATAAGTGGTAAACTAGGAATAATTTGTTAATTTGGTTTGAAAAAATTAAGAAGAAAAAAAAATAATATATAAAAAAGAACATATAATAAAATAATAATAACAAAAAAAATAAATAAAGAAAAAAATAGAAAACAAATAAAAGAAAAATTAAAAAAAACGTAAAAAAATAAAATAGAAGTAAAAAAGTGATTACCACAAATTAAAATATATAATAAAAAAAATATAATAAGTATAATAATATGTTGTATCAAAAAAATAATATTGTAGTACTTACGTTATGAAATAAGAAATTTATGACTATGAATCTGCAATCAATCACAAACAAGTCTGGCTAATTGGCTCTGCCAAAGCCATTTTTCAAGCAAAAAAACAATGTAATTTGCAATTTACTTTCGTTCTTCATATTTTACACAATAAAATATTCGTTGTCGAGATAATTCAACACAGTCGTATGTTCGTGGAATAGGGTATAGTATTTTGTATTTTGACAATGAAATCCGATTTATGCGTCGAAACGTTAATAAATTTTTTTTTCAATTTAATTGTGGCTTATTTACCATCTAATTAGTTAATTAGAACAAATTATACGAAAGTATTCGGCAACTATTTTGAGAATGCACAAACGTAATCCAGATCCTGAGGGAATGGATGACAGCAGGTCTCAGTAATCGTGAAAATTACCGAGGAATAACTGTAACCGGATTTATGAGTAGAACATATAGGAAGACTTTGAAGAATCTAATGGATAAAGAATATTTAGATTGTGTAGCCGAAGAACAAGCAGGATTTCATACGAGTAGATTCACTATTGACCACATTTTCTCCTTAACCTAAATAATAGAAAAATAAATGGCACGGAAACAAGAAATTCATGAATGTTGGTTCCATTATATTAGATATATTTTATACCTGTCGCGTATGCTGCCTAATTATACTCTTTTTTTTTTTTTTGTTTAAGCATACTCCCACAATTTACTGTCAGCTTGGATAACTACATATTCCGACGATATATGTAAAATGCCCCATGTATATGGTGATGTTTTGACAAACGGTATGTTTTGCGCTGGTTCTATGGACGGTGCGATGGACGCCTGCGATGGGGATAGCGGAGGTCCATTGGCTTGTTTGGACCAAGGTAATAACATTTACTTTTTTCATATCATATAATACAATAAATATATTGTAATACCATTTTTTCGACATCTTTCTTAGTACTTAATAATCCGTGGTGTCCATACCTTGCTGGATTCTAACTGGATACTAACTGCTTCAAATGATAATTAGGTCCCCTACCAACCTTTCCTACCAGGGGTTGCCAAGGGACAACTTTTCGGTGGGTAAAACCAAATTTTGAATACATTTTACCAGGATTTCTTGGAAATAAGTTATTCAGTAGGTTTTATGAAGGTAAAAGTTATTTTCCTACCAGTGGAGTAACAACACATTGTATGTTACATAGTTATTACCAAAGCACTGTCGTGTTAATTTATCAATGTTTAATTGTGTTTTCCAATTAATCCCATTTTTATCGTTTCAGGTGTTTTTACTCTTTATGGAATAACTTCCTGGGGCATGCACTGCGGATACGCAAACAAACCAGGAGTTTACGTGAAAGTTGGACATTACAGAAAGTGGATTGACGATACTATAGAGAAACATTCGAGGTGAAGGGACAAAAATAATCGAGCTTGGGACTTTTCCTATCTTAAATAATAATCTGGCCTGCATACGTTACGTTAATTCAGACTGTTTGGTTTTCAATTAGATATATGACCTATAAATGGCAACACTGCTACCTAATGCACCAGATTCACGCCGATTCATTCAGTCATTCGTCATTCTACCATAGAGGTATATATTAACATAGAGGGAGCCTATCTTCCGCGCTTCCTGACGACAAGATCTCATGGACTGGTTTGCTGCATATCTTTCTAACACATTGTATTGAAAATCTATGACCTATGATGACATTTAGTGTGAAGATAGGCACGGAAGAGAAGGACAACTGTAGCAGCTTTACTATGCGTAAGAGTGAGACAGCACTAATCCAAATAAAAAAGATGGTGTCGTCACTTCGCTCTGAATGACACTCTCTCTATGCTAATATATAACTCTATGCATTCTACAGTGACAATGCAACCCATTCTCATAAGCAATGTTGCCAATTTTAGCGATTCCTTCAGTCACCTATATCTAATCAAACACTAAACAGTCTGTATATTAATTGCAACAACAGACTGAATTATACTACTTAGAATATCGAATTTTTAGTTACATATCCATAGTTTTCAAGAAAATAAATAAATAATTACCAAATCACAAATAATATTGTTTTGCTTATTTCTGACATATAGGTTCCTATCGATCTCGATACAAATTAAGCAAGAAATAAAATTGTTAATCACACCTTAATTTCATTGAAGAATAAAGAGATAAACTGCAAATTGGCACATCTAACAGATGATTTTTCTTCTCAAGGTTTCGATACCGCTTGTCGATCGTTGGCTCTCATGTTGCCCAGCATATTAACAATCATTGTCTTATTTACAGCCACACGAAATAGTTCAGTAGTAGTTTTGGTTTTTTGGTTTTTAAGCCAAGAAGTTATACGGAGGCCCACACTTCATTTTCCCATTATTTTACCTTGCATGACAAGGTGAAGTATGTATTTTTCTGGGTGTTGCTAACAAATGCTATTTTGGGATTCAGGAAAATTGCCATCTGATTGGTGTACCTCAATTTATATCACGCTACACAAAAAATCCAACTACTGCCAGATGTGAAAATTACCGCACACTGTCACTAATAACACATGCTATGTATATAGTAAAATCTTGTTACACATCATCACAAACGGATTAAAAACCTATCTACATAACAAAATACCTCAGGAACAAGCGGGGTTTGTAAAGGGTAAAGGTACAAGGAAACAAATCCTGAACCTGAGACAACTCATTGAAAAGTCTAGAGAATTTCAAGTAAGCTGGATAAATCTGTGATCAATTTTAATAAAAATGGGCGCACCAATGCACCTGGTGACACTTATTAAAAATCTGTACCAGTCCAATATAGCGACAGTACGACTAGATCATAAGTTCTCAAACCATTTCAAGATCGAGGGAGATGTTACACAAGGACGCGTGTTGTCACCTGACTTATTTAACATTTATGGTGAACAATGTCATGAGGATGGTTTTAGAAGGATGGGCCGGTGGAGTAACAGTAACTGGTAGTAAAATCTCCAATTTAAGATTTGCTAATGACACTCCACTTATAGCAGCAAATGAGCAAGAAATGTTTGATCTCCTGCGAAGAGTTAAGTACGAAAGCAAAAAAGTTGGTCTAAAAATCAATAAAGCTAAGACAAAAATAATGGTAGTCGACAGATTCGACACTATTCAACTGACTAACATGTTACAAGAATACCAGATAGTAAACACCTTTGTCTATCTCGGGTCTAGTATGACTATACGATGGTAAATGTGAAGCAGAAGTTCGGAGACGTATTGGTATAGCAAGAAATGTGATGAGTCGCCAAACAAAAGTTTGGAAAGACAGATCTATTTCTCAAAATATCAAGATGAGTCTGGTGAATGCCCTTGTATTCTCAATATTTCTATACGGAGCAGAGACTTGGACTCTTCGCGCATGCGAGCGCCAAAAAATTGATGCCTTTGAGATGTGGTGCTGGAGAAGAATGCTGCGCATACCTTGGACAGCTCATAGGACAAACGTTTCCATTCTAAACCAACTTAAGATTAAAAAAGGCTGTCCACAATATGTCTACAACGAATACTGCAATTCTTTGGTCACGTGGTTCGCAGAGGTGACCACAGTTTGGAGAGATTAATTGTTCCTGGAAACGTTCCGGGGAGAAGATCAAGAGAACGATCACCAACTAGATGGTCCGACCAAATAAAGAATTCAGCTGGAAACTCATTCTGCGAAACTGTTAGAGCAGCTGAAGATAGAGACCAATGGAGAAGAATTGTTAGGAATATTGGAAGAAATCACGATCCTCAGTAATGGGGAAACGACAAGTGAGAGAGAGAGAGAGAGAGAGCTATTTTGGGCGAAATCTCCTTCTTAAATCCTTATATCGAGATGAAAAAAGTAAAACTCTACAAAACAATCAAATTGGACAATCCCAACATATAATTCAGTGACCTGGACTGTACAAAAAGCAATGAAAACAGGTTACGAAGTTTTGAAGACATAATGCAACAATCATTTACATCTCTCGGATATCACATGTAATAATATTTAATAAAAGACCTTTAACATTAGATAACACATAATTTTGAATTTCCAATTTTGGGATAAACATTAAAATTTTTAAAAAAGACAGTTAAAATTTTGGCGAGAGCGTTTCTGACAGTTTAAATTTTGGCGAGAACGCTGTTCTCGTTAATGTAATATTAGTTGCATAACTATTATGCGCTAGCATTTATGGAATTTGAGTAGACTCATTGAAAGTAACAATTGTTAAAAAGAAATATACTTAATAAACAAATACTATATTAGCGTATATTTTAAATTATCTGTATCATAATTTTATTATACAGATATTTGTACAGATATCAACTTGTTTTAAAAAATGCTACATTCTGCTTGGGAAAATAAGTATGATCAAAATCAAAGTTCAAACATAAACCATTTTCTGACTATCTACTATAAAGTATAATTTGTGGTTTACGAATGAATAGCGGGGGATAAAAGTAAAAATTTAATAAAAACACTATAAAACGGAATGTACACAAACATTTTAATTGGAACGTACACAAACATTTGGGGGGTTTAAAACTCCCATAAAATTGTATGTAAACATATTAAAACAGAAGCCGCATCTCGATAAAAGCTGGCTTATCGAAAAATTTCCAATAGGCAAAAAAGTTTTAAGAATATTGTGTTTAACTAATGGTACCACAATAATAATTTAATTGAAACGTACACAAAAGTTTCGGGGGGTTTAAGGGAACAAAAGACTCATAAAATTTTTATGGGGTGTACAAATTTCACTGTTACTTTTTTTTAACATGTTCCTGCCATAACAATGTCACATGTCTATTTTCAATCAAAAATCTCTAATAGTTTTCAATATATGTATTGAAAAAATAGATTTTAATTTTGTAACTTCAAATGACTGTAACTTTTTTTATGTGCAAATTTGTACTAAGGTAAGTTCAGTTCAATCGATCTATTTTGGTCCCAAAATATGTGATTTAATTTATGACCTGCATTTTTGTTACACCCTGGATATGTGGAGTACGTCATAAGAAAATGTCCTAAACCCAAAAAAATTACTGTTTAATAAGTCTAATCAAATTGCAATGTACGCAGATGATGTAAACTTGATGGGAAGAACCGCAAGAGACGTCACAGAACTATATGTGGTGCTTGAAGAAAATGCGAAAGAAATAGGGCTGGCCGTCAACGTAGATAAAACTAAAGCCCTAATACAAGCAAGGAATCAACGAAGCTTGCAAAATTTAACAATAGACGACGCTAATATAGTAGTAGAACAGCTCACATACCTGGGTGTACAGATAACTGAGAATGGCAGCGAGGAGGAAGAAATACGGAAATAGATAATACTTGCTAACAAAGCATACTTCTCTTTGTCGCAGGTATTTGGATCCAAAGACATCCATAGGGAAATAAAGTTTAAAACATACACTCACCGGCACAAAATTCCGCCATTCAAAATTTTTGATTTTTGACAATTTATAACTTTATTTTTTGTACTTCGGTTTTCAAGATTGCTGCATCAGTTTGTAGGTACATGTATTGATGTCGTTTTTTATTATTCCGGTAACAAAAAATGTTTGCTTAGATGGAATTATACGGGAGTGAATGGAAGCGTTGTATTTTCTCTTAACTTTAAAAAAGTCTGTGGAAATATTTTTAGGGCTGATTTTGTTTCATACTCCTTTTGTATTATCCTAGAAATATCACTAAGGTTTTGTTTTTTGAATTATCCAAATATATCTTTTCTTGTAATAGCTGTAAATAAAAACATTGCTTTGAAGGTTTTTTTAATTAAAAATATCAAACTCACTAAAATTAACAAAACAAAACAAAATTAACAACAAAACCAAACAATTCAATAGCGGGTATGTCCACCTCTTGCAGCAACGACTGCTCGCAATCTGTTTGGCATCGAATAAAGATGTGTTATCCTTGCCTCGGGAATAGCCCGATATTCCTCTACCAGGGCCATAGCTGTACCAAATGTTCTGGAGGCCTAGGATGAC
Source organism: Diabrotica virgifera virgifera (assembly GCF_917563875.1). NCBI lineage: Eukaryota > Metazoa > Arthropoda > Insecta > Coleoptera > Chrysomelidae > Diabrotica > Diabrotica virgifera. The sequence continues at coordinate 6,852,002 of NC_065449.1, read as the reverse complement.
GGCGAATAGCTTTTTTATTTCATCACATATATACTCAATAGGATTAAGATCTGGGCTGCATGCGGGCCATTGTAATCTTATCAATCCAGCTTCTACTTTATGAGTCAATCAGTGTTTTTATTTACAAAAAATGGTGCAGCTCTAACAAGAAAAGAGATATTCGGATAATTCAAAAAACAAAATTTTAGTGATGCCTCCGGAATAATATGACATGACTATGAAACAAAGCCAGACCTTCCATTTTCCCACAGAATGTCTTAAAGTTAAGAGAAAATAGAACACTTCCATTCATTGCCGTATAATGCAATGCAAGCAAAATTTTTGTATTACCGGAATAATACCAAACGATACCAATACATTTGCCTACAAACTGGTGCAAGAATCTTGAAAATTGGAGTACAAATAATAAACTTATAAATTATCAAACTTATTCAAAAAATTTTCTGTGGCGGATTTTTGTGCCGGTGAGTATATAAAACCATCATACAGCCAATAGCAACATATTGGTGTAAAAGCATCGATCATGACTGAAAAGACAATAAACCTTATTAATACTTTTTAATCAAAAATATTAAGGATGATACTGGGACCCATTTGCGACAATGGTATATGGAGAATAAGATTTAACCACGAGTTTACCAATGCTACAGAGAACCCTCTATAGCAAATTATGCAAAAATACAAAGATTGCGCTGGTCAGGTCACCTTATAAGAATGGGTAACGACAGAATACCTAGTAGAACGCTTAACGAAACTATGGTGGGGCGTCGGCCAATAGGAAGACCCAGGAATAGGTGGATAGACGAAGTGAGAACCGATGCTAAAAAGATATTGAGGATGGACAACTGGAGGAGAGCAGCCAAAGACAGAGATACTTGGAGGTGGATGCTGGGGGAGGCCAGCACCCGACTTGGGCTGTAGCGCCATAGGTGAGAGAGAAAATCTTAACCAACAAAGTCACAAATATTTGATTAAAGTTTATTGTATTACCCACAAATAAAACTTTCCAAATTTTGTATGACACTTTCTTCATATTTTAGAGGCTCTGATTCTTCAACCGGCGATTTACTTCTTTCATTGGTACTACGTTTATCAGTTTTTTTGTCTACCATTTTCCGTATAGCTTTCATGTCTTCTTCCAACTTATTCAATCGAGTAACGATGGATTTTAAATCACTAGTTTCAGGAACTTCTTTTATTTTAGTGTCATCCTTTTTAGTTGCCTTCGGTGTTTCATTTTTCTCTAAAGATTTCATAATTTACTTATGTAAATTCGTGAATTTTGGCATTGAAAATAAATGACAGATTACATTGTCGAATGGTTTTTGTACTAATGTCATATTAACTTTAAATTCCGCATCGTCATCATCTTTTCCACCTAAATTCACGTTTCATTAGCATGACCTGCCAGTCATACCCTCCACCAACAAGAAAATGTATGAAACTAATCTATGCCAGACAAATTTTTGATTCCAAAGGTGTTCCAACAATTGAAGTAGACCTTATTACAGATTTGGGTTTATTCAGAGCTTCAATTCCTTCTGCAAACAGCCAAGGTTGGTAAAAGTAAGAGATTTATTTTGATCTTTTTTTATAATACACTGACCTGCAAAAGGAACAGGACGCTTAAAATTCCATAGTTTTCTCCTTTTCGTTCCGCGAAGTAAGATTAGCCCGATCAAAGAACAATCTGATCCCAAAAAAAAAATAAAGGTAGGATGAAAATTTGGGAATAGGTAGTTGAAATTGTCTATTATTATATAAGAAAAAGTTTACAATTCTACATCCCCTCCATTTTACAAAAATGGAGGGGAATACCCCCTCTCGAAGGTGAAAAATATACATTCAAAATAAGACCGGAATTGGATAAAATGACTAATTCTAAACAACTTTTGTTCTAGAGTTTTTTTCGTCAATACTTTTCGACTTATTTGCGAGTGAATATGTTCATTTTTGACAAAAAAAAAACATATTTTTGGACGGTTTTTCGAAGATAACTCAAAAAATAAGTATTTTATTGAAAAAAAATATTGTTAGCAAAAATATAGCTTATAAAAAATTAAAAAAAAAAATGGTGTATGCATGAGGTCTGTAGACCCAGTAGAAGCAGAGTTGTAACTAATGAAAAGTTCTTCTTCGTCAAATCCAAATCGAATATTTCAATGTGAAATAACCCAAAAACGGAGCATTTTTCGGGGAAAATTCATTTTAACTTTTTTAAAGTGTTTACAAAAATGTTTATTTTTGTTTTTTAAAAAACTTCTAACATTAAAAGTAAGTGAGTTACGCTCAAAATATTGTTGGTCCCTTTTATTTTTTGGTAAAAAAAATCGCGAAAATCACCCCCTAATTAGCATCACAAATAAATTTTATCATTACCACTTAACAAGTTACTTTGCTTATGTATTATTTATATGATCTGTAAGTTTCATCGGTTCAAAGTGCTTATTTTTGAAAAAGCTGCAGATAAAATGGCTTGAACGAGTAAATAATCACGAGTTTAGGCAAATTTTGAACAGCCAGAGCATAACCAATTTTTATCTAACAAGAAAACAAAAAATTAAAAATATTCAGAAAAGCAAAACGAACATTTTATTGCTCTTTGAGATTTTTGGTATTACTAATAATTTGTAAGTTAATTCCATAATAAATTCCATTTTTTCAAAATTAAAAAAAAAGATTTATTTTAAACCCAATTTTTTTCAAAAATGAGCACTTTGAACCAATGAAACTTATAGTTAATATAAACAATACATAAGTAGAGTAACTTGTAAAGCGGTAACGATTAATTTTAATTGGGAAGCTAATTAGGGGGTGATTTTCGCGAGTTTTTAGCAAAAAATAAAAAAAGACCAGCAATATTTTGAGTGTAACTCACTTACTTTTAATATTTGAAGTTTTTTTAAAAAACAAAAATAAACCTTTAAAACACTTTAAACACTTTAAAAAAGTTGTAATGAATTTTCCCCGAAAAGAGCCCCGTTTTTGGGTTATTTCAAATTGAAATATTCGATTTGGAATTTGACGAAGAAGAACCAACTTACTTTTCATTAGTTACAACTCTGCTTCTACTTGGTCTACAGACCTCATGCATACACCATTTTTTTCAGTTTTTTATAAGCTATATTTTTGGTAAGAATATTTTTTCACTAAAATACTTACTTTTTGAGTTATCTGCGAAAAACCGTCCAAACACACGTTTTGTTTTTGTTAAAAATGAACATATTAAGAGGAAACAGTAGCGATCAACAGGTAGCAAAAACGCGTTCCAAGATTGCGGCTGTAATTTTGAATATTTTTTCGAGATATTTGGCACACGTATTCGTAATATAATAAAGAATGGCGGTACAGAGCCCAATTTGAAAAATATATTAATATGTGGAAATTACTCTGTAATTAAATACAATATTAAAAAAAACGAGCCTGTACCGCCATTAAGAAGAACAAAAAAATACATTTTCTTCAAATATACTTTTTTATCCGATGCCTAGATTTTGTGTCAGTTTGGAACTACAGTGGAACCCCGATAAGTCGGCCCCCGATAACCCGGAACTCCGGCTAACCCGGACCGATTTTTATCAGACAAACATTTCAACAATAAAAATGTATTGCTGTTACAAAATCTCGTAAACCTAATTCATTCATTTGGTGACGTCAATATACGAACGAAACGATTGATGAATCCGACATTACTGAAAATATCAGGGCAATCAGGGTGCAGATGGGACCCTGTCGCGCAATTCGCAGCAAATAAAATAGTCGTATGTTTTTGGCTTCATTTTATTTCGTTTATACATACGCATTTTCAAGGTTCACGAGGTTTTGTACCAACTCTATGTAATATAATATTTGAGAGATAATGGAACCGGATTGAACTACATATAACATAGTAAAAATGACTCATGGTACACCACATTCATTGTCGAAAACAACATGCACCTGTATTATCCTTTATTTTTTTGAAACTGTCTGTGTTAGCATTGTTTAGAAAAGACTATTAAAATTCTTTTTTTAACAATGGTCTTAGTCATCACTTTTATTAAATAACATAACATCAGAGACGGTATTATGTGTAGTAAAGTCGTATTATTGTTCGCTTCCGTTTTGTAATCGTTTGTAAATTTATTCAGATTTTGTGTTTGTGTGTCTTTTGTCTATAAGGGCAACAAAACGTAAAAATGTTGTAGTGACAATGGAAAAGAAACTAGAAGCATTAAGTAGAATTGATAAAGGTGAATCTTGCAGCATTATATTATGGTGTCGGTACATCTACAGTATCGGATTGGAAGAAAAATAGAACTAAAATCGAAGAAAAACAAAAGACAGTTTAATCGGTGCAAAGCTAATAAAGCTAAGAATGAGACTTTTGACGACGCTTTGTATGTGTGGTTTTGTGTGGAATGCGAACGTGGTTTACCAGTGTCTGTGTGACAATTATAACGGAGTTTATCTGTAAGCATACCATATTTTATTAATTTTTACCATTTTCTCTGGCTAACCCGGATTTTCGATAACCCGGATCGGCCGCGGTCCCAATTAATCCGAGTTAACGGGGTTCCACTGTACTAAAATTTTTTATTTCATTAGTAGTTCCAAAACGACACAAAATCTAGGCATCGGATAAAAAAGTTTATTTGAAGAAAGTGTATTTTTTTGTTCTTCTTAATGGCGGTACAGGCTCGTTTTTTTAATAGTGTATTTAATTACAGAGTAATTTCCACATATTTATATATTTTTCCAATTGGGCTCTGTACCGCCATTCTTTATTATATTACGAATACGTGTGCCAAATATCTCGAAAAAATATTCAAAATTACAGCCGCAATCTTGGAACGCGTTTTCGCTACCTGTTGATCGCTACTGTTTCACCTTAACTCGCAAATAACTCGAAAAGTATTAACTTAGTGAAAAAACTCTATAGAAAAAAAGTTACTTAGAATTAGTCATTTTATACAATTTCGGACTTATTTTGAACATATATTTTTTCACCCCCCAGAAAATATTTTTCATCCCGTATTTCCCAATTTTTGTAAAATGGAGGGGATGTAGAATTGTAAACTTTTTCTTTCGCAAAGGTTTCGAGGTTTTCTTAAAATTTTGTGTTCCCTGATCTGGCTAAATATCCTATGTTTTACAAAGATTTCGGAAAACTTGTTATTACTCCTGTAATAACAAGTAATAATACATGAAGACATGTAAAGGGAAGACATGAATTGAATAACCGTTCAAATGAGCTAGCACATGACCCCTATTCTCATTTAAAAAAAATCATCGATTACCTTATTACGCCCATGTGGTTGACGTCACAAGTATGATATATATGCCAAAATATCATAATTTAAAAATAAAAATTGACCTGTTTCGGGATTTTTCCTTAAGAGGCTACAGTAACGATCAACAGGTAGCAACAAACGCGTTCCAAGATTGCGGCTCTAATTTTGAATATTTTGTCGAGATATTTGGCACACATATTCGTAATATAATAAAGAATGGCGGTACAGAGCCCAATTTCAGAAATATGTTAGTACGTGGAAATTAATCTATAACTAAATAAAATACTGAAAAAAGGAGCCTGTACCGCCATTAAGAAGAACAAAAAAATACACTTTCTTCAAATAAACTTTTTAATCCCATGCCTAGATTTTGTGTAATCTTGGAACTATTAAAATTTTTTAATAATACATTTTTTACTCTGATCTGTTCTGCCATCTTTATCGATATTTGTTCAGTGCAGTAGTGTGTTAATTTAAGAATTCGTTTTTGTTGTTTCATAGGAAAGTAGTGCTTATTGATAGTTAATTTATTATATATTTGTTGTTGTTGTATAAGTTGTTGGACTCTTTGAAAGAATATATTGTTGTTAATTGTGAGTTTTAGTTATATGCAGGTAGGTAAGTATATTTTACGTAAAAATATTTCGAATTCTAATGAGAGTATATAAAGTTTTAGGAGGATTTTTTCTTCTAAAGATATTATCAATAGTTTAACAAAATGAAAAAAGTAAACCAAACGAAAAATAAAGTGAAACCTTCCAAGAAAAAGTCCATTAAAAACCGTGCCAAAATTATGCGAAAATCGAAATTTGTTTCGCTTCACAACAAAAAATGATTATTTATTATTGTTTTATTATAAGATATTTCATGCAAATACCTTCCTAAATACCTATCTTAACATACAATTTTCACCCATTTTGGTTTATTTTTATAAATGTCTATTTATTAATAATAAAATCGTTTTCTATTACTTACATTTAGCGCGACTATGATATTGTCAAAATATTAATCTTACATAATGTCAAAGATTACCACTGTTGCCAAAGTTTATGATACTATCTCCCGAAGTTATATTTTGTTGCTACCTGTTGATCGCTACTGTTTACTCTTAAAGCCGCCGGTTTACGAAATAACGAATTTATTACTTTCATTCGGACCATACTGTATACATAGTGACATGGCAGATACTGTATATAATTTTAAGTAAACTCGTTTTATAGGTCCCTATGAAAGTGTAGAAATCAGAGACGGAAACAACAAAGACTATTCTGGAAAAGGTGTCTGCAAGGTGGTTCATAACATCAACTCAATAATCGGTCCGGAGCTTCTAAAGCAAGAGCTTGATGTTACGGAACAAGAGAAAGTTGACCAGTTCTTGAAAGACCTCGATGGCACAGAGAACAAATCAAAATTTGGAGCAAATGCCTTATTGGGAGTTTCTCTAGCAGTATGTAAGGCCGGAGCTGCCAAAAGGGGCCTTCCTTTGTATAGGCATCTAGCAGATTTGGCGGGCATAAAGACCGTTGTGCTTCCAGTTCCCGTCTTTAGTGTTATGATGGGGGGACGAGCATCGAGCAATAAACTGCCATATAAGGTTCGTATAATATTACTAAAGTTCATTTAGAATTTCTTCTTCTTCTTTCTAGCATGATCGATCATGCTAGTAGGCTACTGCTTGTTCATTTCCATCAAGTCTTCTCCGGACGATGAGGTCCAGCATTCTCGCCAACCTTTTTGGTGGTCTGCCCTGTGGTCTTTTACCAACTGTGTTATTCGTTTTTGCCCTTTTAATGAGTCTGCTGTCCTCCATTCTCTTTATATGTTTGTTTCAGTATCTTCGTCTCTGTCTGGCCCACCTTCTTACGTTCCGTATTCCACAGTTTTATCTGAGGTCTTCACTTCTTATTCTGTCACGTAGATTACCTTGTATACTTATTAGTGTTCTCATTTCAACTGTTCTCATCATTTGTAACGTTCTATTTTGTCTGGTCTTGTTAGTCCAGGGTAATCAGGTTTTTTCTACTACTATTTCCTGAGTAGGATCTGGCGGCCATTTTTATTTATAAACAATTATGTCAAAAAATGGCATTTTTCACTTTTTTTTTCAAATCAATGGAAAACAGGGAAACTTATGGTTTTTTTAGTACAAATATCTTATTATGGAAAAAGCTTTAAAATGACGTATTACAAAGTTTGATATACTTATTTATTGTTAATATAATTGCGAAAAAAGGTCGGAATTGCAAAAAAAAAAATATTTTCGCAATAACTGTTGTAAAAATTAGTGTACAGCTTTGAAATTTTTGTCAAATAAGGGTTCTTTGGTGCTTAATAATGTGTTAAATTTTCAAAGCGATTCATTCAATTGGTTAAATTTTATTCAAATTGTTTATCCCAGAGAGCATTTTTTTTGTAATAACATAAGTCAGAAGAAAAGGACGTTAGAACCATTCCACAGGTGTCAAATGAAAGAGCATGAGCTATATTTTCAACTTGGTTTAAAAAAAGTGAATAAAAAATGCATTTATTAGTAATAAATAATTATGCAAAAGTATCGTAAATCTTTCCTTATAAACTTTTTATTTTGTTATATAAGAAATTATACATATTTATTACAATTTTTTATCAATTATGATATAGATAACATTACTTGGTAGTTGTGCACTTAAAACAGGGTAAAAAAGTTAATTTTTTTGGAAAAAGTTATTCAAAAAGTTTATAAAGAAAAATTGACGATACTTTTTGCATAATTATTTATTACTAATAAATGCATTTTTTATTCACTTTTTTAAACCATGTTGAAAATGTAGCTCATGCTCTTTCATTTGACACCTGTGGAATGCTTCTAAGGTCATTTTTTTTTTTTAAATAAAAACCTTATTTTGTAAAAGGTATATGTATTTAAAATCCCTAAAAAGGGCTGTATCACAAAACGTTTTCGGAATAAATATTCCATCATCAGTGTTATCACAGGTTTGCATGATTTAAGCCTCCAAAATGTACGGGTAAAAACCTATAAATTGATTTTAAACAATTGGAGTTACATTACGTTATCTGATTTTGAAGGATGTTAAAAATATTTCCAGATTAACCCCTGGCATCACATGACATTAACCATATTGGTTGGAAAATTGTAGGTAGAACCTTACATGGCAGAGTTTAGGTGACAACTGAAACATGTTGTCACCTAAAATGTTTAATTAATAGTTTTAAGAAATAGTTTTAATTAAAAATGCTTCGGTACCCTGGCTGCTGAAGTGTCACGAACAGGGTATATTTTTGTCTTATTAACCTGGCCTATGTTGCTGCCGCATATGTTATAATAGGTCTTAATGTTGTTTTATATATTTTGACTTTGCTTTCAGTATTTCGATATTTGTTCTTCCATACGGTTTCTTTCAGGTATCCAGCGATTCTAACTACTTTCCATAGCTTGTTATTTCTGCTTCAAGATATTTGAAGTGATTTACCTGTTCCGCAGTTTTGGAGTCTAATATCGCTGATATCTCCCTTCTTATGAAGTAAGATGATTTCCTCGTTGTACCACTGCGTCGGTGTTATCTCTTCGCACAGACATTTATTGAACAATTTAGCAAGTGCCAGTAAAAGTTTATTTCCTCCTAGTTTTAGGTTTTAGATCGGAGAGATAGGAATGTATTATTATTAAGAAGGTTGTAGGCAGTCCAGCAAGGTGAATCAAGTCCAATAAAGCAAGCGTACCAGACGTGATCGAAGGACTTCTGGATGTCTTTATAAAAGCCTATGGAGTATCTATGGTGTTTGTTAGCAGATTGTGGTATGAAAGTAGAAATTTTTTAATTAATGTATTATGAGTGGAATGTTTAGTTTTGAATCCAAATTGGAAGTTTGGGATGATATGATGTGCTTCTAGGAATTCTACGAGTCTCTCCTTGAAGATCCCCTCGTAGACTTTACTTAGAGTGTTTAAGAGATATATTGGTCTGTAGGTTTTTGTTCTGATAAGGGGTTTCCCTGGTTTGGGAATCATGACTGCATTGGACACTTTTAAAGTGGTAGGAAAATTGTTTAATATGAAGAAGCATTAAATGCAATAGTTATCAGCGGGATAATACTCTCTGGAACTTCTTTGAAGCATCTTCTGTATATGCCTTCAGGGCCAGATAACGTGTCTTTATCAAAGTTACACATGTTATTCTGAAGCTATTTCCTTGTGGAATTTTTATAATGAACTATTTTAAATGGGAAATAAGCCACAATTTTACCAAAAAATGAATTTATTAACGTTTCGACGCCCAAGTCGGGTATCGTTGTCGTCAAAACGTTAATAAATTCATTTTTTGGTAAAATTGTGGCTTATTTCCCATTTAAAGTTACACATATTTCACAAATAAATTTTAAAAAATAACTACTTGCTATTATTGCAGGAATACACTATACTTCCCACAGGAGCTACATCGTTCGCAGAAGCCATGAAGATGGGGACGGAAACCTATCATTCCCTAGCCAAAATTCTCCAGCGTAAATATGGGACAAACGCAACAACAGTAGGTGACGCTGGAGGGTTTGCTACGGCTAATATTAAAAACCCCAAAGAAGCACTTCAGTTTATAGTTAGGGCCATCCAAGCTGCAGGGTACACTGGTAGGGTTCAAATTGGTATGGATGCAGCTGCTTCGAAATTTCTTGTTAGAGGTAAGTCCAAATTATTTCTAGTTATTTATTTATTTATTTATTTACGGGCGAACCCATTTTACAAAATAAGTACAATAATTTAAAAAAATACAATTAACATGTCAAAGGTTTAAAACAAAATAAAACATTTATAAGCTAAAAATTACAAGACAATTAAACATTAAAGTACACAGACAAATAATATAAATATTAAACATAAAAAGTAGGTACCTACATTTAATAATAACTGTCGTCAAGTGATATTTGACAATACGGCCTTGAATCTATTTAAGCTGTAGGAAAAGTCGAGTTCCTGAAATTGATTTGCAATTCTTTGGCTTCGAGATAAGAACGAATAATGGGCATAATTTGTTCTATGCATTGGTACAGAAACTGAAACCAATTGTCTTGTCTGGCGGTTGGGAACTGCGAAATTAATTTTGGCTAACATATCTGGGCAGTCGATTTGTGAGTTAACCAGCTTAAATAATAGAATTAAGTCATGATGTAATCGACGGCTTTTTAATGTAGTAATATTTAGCATCTGTAAAATATCGTCATAATGCATATACTGGCCAAGTTTAAACGCAACATGTCTAAGGAATTTATGTTGCACATTCTCAATTTTATCACTATACAACTGATAATAGGGAGACCACACCGAAGAGCAATATTCCAGATGAGATCTAACCAACGAACAATATAGATTCTTTAATAGTTGGATGGACGTAAAATCAGAAGTAACTCGTTTGATATATCCAAGAAGCCTCAAAGATTTGTTAATGATGGTTTTAAAGTGCTCATGAAAAGTTAGTGAGGTATCTAGCCATATTCCAAGATCTTTGATTACAGTTTGTGATGAAAGAACAGATGTATTAATACTGTAATCATATAGTAAAGGGTTATTAGCTCGATAAAAACGCATGACATGACACTTACTTGTATTCAGTTCCATACCGTTATTGATGCACCAATTTTGGAGTTTAGTCAAGTCGTCTTATAATTTTTCAGCATCTTCACTTGACCTTACTACAGAAAATACCTTTAAATCATCAGCAAATAGGAGTACCACACCATGGTGAAAACTTTTAACTATATCATTAATAACCAGATTAAACAATAAAGGTCCCAAGTGGGATCCTTGTGGTACGCCAGAAGTTACAGAAATTTCATTGGATTTAATACTGTTAAAACGTACAATTTGTTTTCTATTGGAAATATAATCTGCAAACCATTTTAGTAACGATCCAGTGATACCAAAATTTTCAAGTTTAGTTAATAGGAGCTCATGATTAACTCTGTCAAATGCTTTTGATAAGTCTGTATAAATAGCATCAACTTGATGACCTGCCTCCATTGCTTGTGTTATATAACTAATAAAATATAGAAGGTTGACTTCTGTAGATCTGCCACTGCAAAATCCATATTGTTGAGACGCTATTTTGTGCCTAAATACTAATGATAGATGTTCTGTTAATATGGCTTCAAAGAGTTTGGGAATGGTGCTTAATATAGATATAGGACGATAGTTCTTTATATCATGGTTATTACCGCTTTTATAAATTGGTGTTATATAACTCAATTTCCAGTAACTTGGGAATTGACCTGATGATAATGACTCATTGACTATATAATATAAGGGACGAGCTAATACAAAACTACAGTATTTCAATAAAATAGGAGGTACTGCATCAGGACCTGGACCTTTCCGTGGTTTCAGATTAGTTAGATGTTGATAGACTTCGGAGATGCTAACAGAATAATTAGAAACATTCTGATCACTATCAGTTACGAGTATTTTATGTTGAGTTATATTATCCTTACGATACACGGATAGAAAATGAGAAGCAAACAGATTGGCAGATTCAGACATATAGAATTGGACCTAACATTATCAAGGAACATTTCAGAAGGTAGAGAATTCTTGTCCTTATTGGCATTTGCAAATTTCCAAAACAACCTACTGTCAGCCTGTATAGAACACTGGGCATCACTCACATACTGACTATAGCATTGTTTAGAGAGTACTTTACACTCAGATCTAAGACACGAAAATTTGTCGTAACTGTCTAAATTCAACAATGTCTTGTGTTCTTAGTGTGCTATTTTTTTCCGTATAACTAGTTCCCGTAATTCAGGTGTAAACCACGCAGGAAATTTCTTAGCAGAATTTTTTTTGATGGGGACATGAATCTCGATTATTGAAAATAAGACATCGTAAAATATATTAATCATTTCATCTAAAGACTTACCCAACAGCAAATCATCCCACAAAACTGCACCTAAACAATCATTAATAACTTCAAAGTTTGCATTTTTAAAATCGTAATAATATTGTTCAGGAATGTTATCAGTGTTAGTATTTTTAAATCTTAAAGAAGTTACAAGTGGAGGGTGGTGATTATCGGGGGTAATGAGATCATCTATTGATTTTGAGACTATGAGAAGATTTTGATAAAATACTAAATCCAATAGAACACCTCTCTCATTCACAATATTCGAGCACTGAAAAAGATTATTGAATGCAACATATTTGATAATAAATCAATAGCATTAGTTTCAAGAAGATTAGCTTGTAAATTAGGTGTAGCTTCAGATGCCAGATTATTCATTCGCCAGTCACAATTAGGAACATTAAAATCGCCAAATATATGAAAACAAGGTTTAGAATTTCTCTTCTTCTTCTTGACGTACTTTTTTGGTAATAAACTTTTTTTGGTACGCGGGATCCAGGCCTATTACACTATTGCGGAACAAATTCATAAGTTCTCTGATTTGTTAATTTACAATTATTATTTTTAACACATTTTAGGTCATTACGCTCTGGATTTTAAGAACAAAAAAAAGAATCCAAAGAACAGAAAGAAACCTGGAGACATGCTTAAGATCTACACAAACATGGTAAATACTTATCACATTGTATCACTACAAGATCCATACGGCAAAGAAGATATGCGTTCTTGGGCAAACATAAGCAACAGGCTGAAAATCCAGATTGTCGGAAACGAACTTACTGCTTCAAACCCACAGAGAATAATGACAGCCGTACATGAAAAGGCTTGTAATGCGTTCCTACTAAATTTGAGTCAGATTGGTAAGTATTCGTTACTTTGTAGTATTTTTCCTTCATGCAACACTTGGTCATAGCGTAGATCATTCATCATCTCAGGAACAAATTACAGTTTTTGGATGAAAAATCGTCTATAGACAGACTGTATGAAAAGGCCATAAAAGAAAAATGATAAATACATATAAAGGAGAAAGTCGGAGAAGACCAGGCAGGATTCACAGCAAGAAAAGCATGCTTAAATCACATTTACACGATCGAACAACTAATAGAAGAAAGAATGACCAAAAATAGATCCGTCCACCTGTCTTTTGTAGATCTTAAGAAGACCTATGACTCGATACCTAAACTAAGCTATGGAAAGCAATGGAAGATATCGACGTACCACGAATATTAATAAAATCAGTAAAATTATTCTACAAGAATCACACAGGGCCGTAACTACTATTGGGACAACCGGGGCAGTGCCCCGGTTTGTTGTTTTGGGCTATGGCGTTGACAATAATTATCCAGTAACCAGGACTAATATAATTGGCCAATATAATTAAAAGAGCTTAAAATGTTGCCGAGCTATGAAACCAGGTGTCGCTTTTCCGAAATTGCACGGTCCCAATAAGCAATGCCAGCTGTGAGAAAAATTTTTCAAATTTTTTTTGAAGTTATACTTCTTTAGGCGCGATTGAGATTGAGCGTGAATTTATATTAATCTGCGCGCATGCGCACACCGACAGTATGATATTAGTCGTTATACGGGCTCTGATTAGGTGTTAGGTGTTGAAATGATCTTTCAATAATAAATAATTGTTAAATATGAAGGTAAACAAATGTACAATATATTAGTTTTATTGTTGTGAGTACAGAAACAAAAACGTTTATAATTCTAGTGACTTTTAAATAGTTTTTAAAAGCAACAGGTACGTAATAATTGTAAATGTATCATAGGTACCTACCTATTTGAACCTACCAAAATACATAGTATGTAATACTTTTATTTACATAATTTGATTACCATCAAAATTTCTATCAATATTCACCTAATATATTGTTTTCTTACTCTATGTTTAGTTGTATTTTTTCAATTCTAAATCATTTCAATTCAAAATAATTTAATTTAATTCAAAAATGTCAAAAGTTTAATCCGTTTAGTTAGTCGATCTTCGCACACAATGACACATTGTCTCCGTGGCGAAGCGTTTAAGGCGAATGAACCCAATACCAACCGCGCTGATAAGCTGGTTCAAATCCCAATAGAAACTTTTATTTTTTTATACATTTTATGATTGTAAGTATATTTATTATATAATTTTATTTTCAGAAAATACGTATTTAGTTAAAAAAAATTCCGACAATTAATGTTCAGAAATCATTTGTGCCATTTTTAATGTGTTTGTGTGTGTTTTATTCTTTTATTATTTTAATTTTTGACACTGTTTTAATAAAAATGTTTGAGAAGTAGTAAGTATAAATTAGTTTAATATTTAAATAAAATATAAATAAAAAGTATATTAATTTCGTTTAAATCATATAATAGAAGTATAACTTCTTACGTGCGTACAAAGTACACACACATTCTTTTTTTTTATTTATTTAAATTTATTTGTCTCGGCAGCAATGGCCATTTACACAAACAATATTGGTTATACAATAATTAATTACAATATGGACTTAAAACTAATTATTATAACAGTTAATTTCTAAATCTTAAATAACATTAGGTAAAAATTATGAAGAAAAAAAATTGGATATACAATCATTGGATACTATAGAGACGTACAACTAATTATAAAATTGCTTCGGTCTTCTTGGGATACTTCGGGCGTTGTTTAGTCATAGTAGCAGTTGCATATGAACTAGTAAGAATACTGGAAGAATTGGGTCCATACATGGTGTTGCTAACAGTGGGGGAAAAGTAACTTGAATTTGTTTATATTAACGCTTTGGATGTCTGGAAATAAGTGATAACCTTGGATACATTACTGCAATACTGGTTGCCTAACCGTTGGCGTCCGTTGGGGCGGGATAGCAACAGTGAAAAACTATTGGCAGTTTGACACTGAATGTGTTTAAGTTGGAAGATTATTAAGTAAAACATCTCTTACTGACCGAAGTTACAGCTTGTTCTTGATGATTAACACGTAACACAATTGTTATTAGTCACTATTTGAGCGAAAACTAATTTTGATAACTAGTATTTACAGTAATAATTACAAATTTCGGCACCAATTTACAAATCGATACATACACGTTCTGACGTTAGTTTGACACTCCTTTTTCAAAATTGAAATTGATTAAAAATTAATTAAGATCGACAATGAGTACTAGACTAACTAATTTGGCTATTTTGTCTATTGAGCAAGATGTGTGTGATGCGATAGACATTGACGGTGCAATAAAAGACTTTGCGCTTAAAAAAAGTAGACGTATACATTTTTAATTGAAAACGGAAGTTTTGTTTTTAATTCTAACAAATACTCATTTTACTTTTCAATAAAAATAAAAATATAGCATTATAGTATCGTTCTAGTTCTAATTAAAAATTGATTTAATTTAATCTTGTCGATCTTCAAGGTGTACCTAATCCTAGTGATAGGTAGGTACCTAAGTTATATCAATGTATCCAATTGGTTAAAGTTAAAGAATTTTTGTATTAATAAACGTGATTGTAAAACTTAGATAAACTTTTTTTATTTAAAATCTAACCTGTATAAGGCAAAATAATGATGACTATTCTCGCCAAAAAGTTCTCTAATTAACTTGTGTAATGTATAGTATACATTAAATTAAAATACCTAAATAAGAGGGCGGCAAAATTGTCATCCGCCCCGGGTAGCAGACACTCACGCTACGCCACTGAAACCGGCAATAGAAAAAAGAGACATTAATGAAGAACACGAATCTCTCTTGATGGTTTCCTAGCTTTGCTTGGCAAATAATAGCATTTTCAGTCATTATTTCTATTTAAATGTGCTACATACCTATATTGTATTTTATCCTTTTTCTTTTAGGCACCGTAACCGAAGCAATTAAAATTCATTTACTGGCACAAGAAAATAACTTAGGCACCGTGATCTGCCACTGCGATGGAGAGACCGAAGACACGTTTGAAGCAGACTTCGCTGTGGGGCTGTCCAATGGGCAAGTCATTTTCGGAGCACCTTGTGCTGAACATCTGAGCAGATACAACCAAATTCTCCGCATCGAAGAAGAACTGGGAAAAGAGGTTCGGTACGCTGGCCAAGCTTTTAGGAGACCGTTATAAAACGTGGGCTATAATAAACATTAAAAAACTATTCTTCTTTCTTTATTGAGCAACTTAATTTTAAAATCATCAGTAGATAGGTCTTCTTCTTCTTAAATCAAGAAAGACTATTGGACCATACCGTGTTTTTTAAACTCGAAGTTCTGTGTCCTCAACGAAGGCAAAGAGTATTCTTATTGGTACTTTTAGGATCTCTTCTGGTTCAAACCTCAGTTGGCTAGTAAGTACCTGCCTTACATCACTTATTTCAATGGCGTAGGATTTGTATGGCAGTCTCTTCTTCCATTTCGCACTTTCTGCACCATGGTTGATTCACCTTAAACGACAATATTCAGCCACCATTTCGATGATCGTTTTGATCTCTCGTTTATTGAGGTACAGCTGGTTCCAAAAAAACTGATACGACTCTTGAAGCGTATTTTGTAGAAAATTGAGCAGTGCACTTTCTTCTTCTTCTTCTTTTTGTGTTTGGTCTCGCTGCAAGGCAATTACCAGTACGATTTATAGGCGATCTTAATGTAGTCTGGCTCTAAAGCCATATCAAAATCGCTGACTATGTTCTTGTAAAAAGCTTTTGATGAGGTGTGATAGAATGAATATGAGTTTAATTATATTTAATTTATTATATTTTGAAGGATAAATACTTATTATTTAAAAGACTAAGTTTTTCAACCTAATAAAAATATTTGTAAATTAAATATTTTTAAAAGATTTTTAATTGAAAAACTTTATTGGCCCATTTCCTGGTGACAACCTCCAAGGCTTCTACAATATGCAAGCCAAATGGATACTGCAGTGAAGACTAAAGGGAAGGAATTCTACACTATGCAATTCACAACCCCCGTCTGCAGCGTGGTAAAGTTCCAACGGAAAATGGACCTAGTTACTCTATAGGAGTAATACTAATATAAAAATAAAAATGTATACCATTTTTATTCATTCAGTTGCGGTGCGAAACCAAAACTGTCTTAATTTTTACTCAGATCAGAGAGTGCAGCCAGCACCCTTATCGACGATTTCACCTCTTGTTAGAGGTTCATCAGAGACTGCATAGGCTGCTTTTCTCTGGCCCAGGTAAAAATCTTCGACATATCCATCTCCCACCGCAACTGACGAGATGGTAGTAGGTGCCTAGCGGCATCTGCTAAATAAAAGACTAAGTTTTTCAACCTAATAAAAATATTTGTAAATTAAATATTTTTAAAAGATTTTTAATTGAAAAACTTTATTGGCCCATTTCGGGGGGGTTGTGAATTGCATAGTGTAGAATTCCTTCCCTTTAGTCTTCACTGCAGCATCCATTTGGCTTGCATATTGTAGAAGCCTTGGAGGTTGTCACCAGGAAATGGGCCAATAAAGTTTTTCAATTAAAAATCTTTTAAAAATATTTAATTTACAAATATTTTTATTAGGTTGAAAAACTTAGTCTTTTATTTAGCAGATGCCGCTAGGCACCTACTACCATCTCGTCAGTTGCGGTGGGAGATGGATATGTCGAAGATTTTTACCTGGGCCAGAGAAAAGCAGCCTATGCAGTCTCTGATGAACCTCTAAAAAGAGGTGAAATCGTCGATAAGGGTGCTGGCTGCACTCTCTGATCTGAGTAAAAATTAAGACAGTTTTGGTTTCGCACCGGAACTGAATGAATAAAAATGGTATACATTTTTATTTTTACTTATTATTTACATACTGTCACTGTCACTGCCAAATCTTAAAATTTGTCAGAAAACTTCAACCTCAAAAAATGGCTGTTTGTTTGTTTATTTTATTATTTGTCTGTCATAATAAATATAATCTAATGTCAGACCAATCAAATACACTGCTCAAAATGATCAAATCTTACTAAGAGTCGTATCAGTTTTTTTAGGAACCAGCTGTACATCAAATTGTTCGAGAGTTTTTTATCAATATTCTTGATTACGAGTATGTTTAGTCTGTATTTGCCCTTGAGTTGCTCCACATTTCTTTTGATGATTCCTTATCATCCCATTCTGAACGGCATCTTTTGTAACATCTTTAGTAATGCCACAGAAAGATTCTGGGCCTAAAATGGTTTCTCTCGAGCCTTGTTTTGCCAACAGATCTACTCGTTCATTTCCATGCATCCCTTCATGTCCCGGCACCCATATTAAAGACACTTTACTATCTTTTGCTAGGATTTTGAGAAGATCGTTGCAGTTTCTCACCACTTTTTATGTGGTGAGTGGGTTACTTACTGCCAGAATAACCACTTAACTATCTGTGTACACGTCTATTCTCTTGGCTTTGGATCTCTATGTATGATTTCATCAGTGCATACTACCAAAGTAAAACTCCAGCCTGGAATATAGGTTTGTATATTGACCTAGGCTGTAAGATTTATTATAATATTGCATGTTTGCCTACCAAAGAATAACAAAGCTGAGGATATACAAAATGGTAATAAGCAAATAGCAGCAGTTTGATTGGCTTCTATACTGCGACTCACCAACCCGTTCGGCAAGCGTGGTGTTTTATGTTGCCAACATCCCCTCAAATAAATCGAAATGTCAGATTTTAAAACAAAGACGGAAAGACCCCAGGTGAGTAGGATAAATCCAGAGTCTCACACTGATTTATCAGTCTGTCTCAAGGATTCTGGGGGGGACAAAAAACTGACGAAACGAGAAATACGAAAACCCTTTTCATTCTACGTTGCCACCTATAATGCCAGAACTCTATTGTCAGAAGGAAAATTCTTCGAAATGGAAGATGCAATCAAAGAAATTAAATGGGACGTAATAGGAGTCTGCGAAATACGACACCGTGGTGAAAACTTAAAGACGCTGAAATCAGGACACCTCTTCTATAGCATTGGCTCCGAAACCGAATCAGTTGGTGGGGTCGGTTTCTTCATCCATAAAAAACATAAGAAAAACGTAGTTGATATAAAAAGTGTGTCTACAAGAGTTGCCTATGTAACCCTAAAGCTCAACAACAGGTATAAACTGAAAATTATCCAGGTATACGCTCCAACAACACAACATCCAGACGAAGAAGTTGAAGACTTTTATGATGATATATCTGTAGCTCTAAAAGACACACCCACCCACTTTACAATCCTGTGTGGGGATTTTAATGCAAAATTAGGCCTTAAAGAAGACGAAGCAGAGACATCACTAGGAAATTTTGGAACTCTAGGTAGAAATGAGCGGGGAGAAACACTCTTAGGCTTTTTGCTACAGAATAACTTGTTCCAAATGAACAGTTTTTTCGTTAAAAAACTACATAGAAGGTGGACGTGGGAAAGTCCTGATGGTAAAACAAGAAATGAAATAGATTACATTATCAGCGACAAAAAACAGATTATCACAGACGTGAGCGTCCTAAATAAATTTACTACAGGAAGTGACCATCGAATGGTAAGAGCCACAATAAAAATAGACCTCAAAAAAGAACGAAATCGTTTGATAAAAAAGAAAACCTTGCAAGCCTGGACTCCCCCATTAAATATTGATAAATACCAACACCATATAAACGCTGCTTTGGAAAGAAATACAACTTCAGATGAAAGTATAAATAGCTTAAATGAAAACATAATTAGAGCCATTGAAGAAAGTCAACGAAAAAACTGCCCACAAAAGAAGAGAGATGAAAAAATAAGCCCAGAAACTAGAGAACTAATCAAAACGCGAAGTAAAATGAGAGGAAGCGAAAATACTGAAAAAAGTGCGTTAAGAGACATCAACAAGAAAGTGTCAAAGGAAATCAGAAAAGATCTAAGGAAGTATAAAACTCAAAGCATCCAGAAAACCATAGAAGAAAATAAAAGTTTGAAAGTTTTACGAAGGAAATTGACCAACGGAAAATGCGAAATACATAAATTAAAAAATAAAAACAGCGAAATAACATCAAACAGAGAAGATTTACTAAATATCGTAGAAGAATTTTATTTGGAACTATATAGGAGCCAAAGGCTGAATCAAAATAATCTGAGGGAAGCGGTTTCAAAGAAAATAATAAACCAAGGCTCCGAAATACTACCAGAGATAACCACTAGCGAAATCCATCAAGCACTGAGAAAAATGAAAAATGGAAAAGCACCAGGTGAAGATGGAGTCGTAATAGAGGCCATTAAAAACGGAGGCCACATTCTTATAGGTAAAATAAAAAATCTCTTCAACTTATGCCTTCATTAAAAGTCGATACCTGAAAAATGGAAAAACGCAGTAACAATACTTTTGCATAAGAAGGGAGATAAGACAGACTTAGAACATTATAGACCCATTAGCCTGCTAAACCACTTATACAAACTCTTTACAAAAGTAGTGACATCAAGAGTAGAAAAGAAGCTAGATTTTTACCAGCCAAAAGAACAAGCTGGATTTCGATCAAACTTTGGGACAAACGACCATCTGCAGGCAGTCAAGTTACTAATTGAGAAGTCAATAGAATATAATAAACCCCTTGTCCTAGCATTCGTGGATTTTCATAAAGCCTTTGACACGATGGAGCTGGATAGCATTTTAGAAGCTCTAAATGAATGCCGCATTGACTACCGTTACAGTACACTCATCTATAATATTTATAAAGAGGCAACAATGAGTGTTAAGTTACATGATAAAACCAAACAAATAAGCATGGAACGCGGTGTAAGACAAGGCGACACACTCTCGCCAAAACTATTCATAACTGTTCTGGAATATGCCTTTAAGATGCTCAACTGGGACAATAAAGGGATCAAAATAGATGGAGAAAAGTTAAATCATCTTCGTTTTGCAGATGACATAGTCCTTATAACTGATGACCTAGGAGAAGTAAAGAAAATGCTAAATGAGTTAGACGCTATCTGCTGGAAAATAGGCCTGAAAATGAACTTTTCTAAAACTAAATTTATGACTAATCTGATTCCTAGCGGGCAGCTGATTATACGCGAACAAGAAGTAGAACTAGTGGAAAAGTACATTTACTTGGGTCATGAAATTAGAATTGGCAGAGATAACCAAACATGCGAAATAAAAAGAAGATTAACTCTTGCTTGGGCAGCCTACGGAGCTCTGAGAGACATATTTAGGAGCAGTATACCGATCGGTTTAAAAAGACAAGTGTTTGACCAATGTGTGCTACCGGTAATGACATATGGAGCAGAGACACTGACTCTAACCAAGGCAACAGCGTCGAAAATGCGGGTTGCTCAAAGGCGCATGGAAAGATCCATGCTGGGCGTAACTCTACGGGATAAAATAAGAAATGAAGATCTCAGACAAACAACCGGTATCGCAGATGTTGTAGAACGTATCACCAGGCTCAAATGGAACTGGGCAGGACACGTCGCCAGGCTGAAAGATTCAAGATGGGCACGAAAGCTGATGGAGTGGAGACCAAGAGAAGATAAACGAAGTAGAGGAAGGCCGCCTACACGATGGACAGATGATATCAGGCGGATTAGTAAAAACTGGCAAAAATCAGCACAAAACCGTGAAGTGTGGAAACAATTGGGGGAGACCTATGTCCAGCAGTGGACGTGAATTGGTTGGATGATGAATAAGCAAATAGGGAGAAATTAGAAAGATGGGAAAGGAAAATGCTGAGAGCTATATATGGTGGCAAAAATACGGAGGAAGGTTGGGTACGACGAACAAACAGGGAATTAGAAGAACTGTATAACGAACTAAGCATGAGTCGCTTCATAAAAGCAAAGAGAGTAAGATGGATGGGACACGTGATGAGAATGGAAACGAGAAACGACGGTGCGCGAGTCGCGGAGAAATATTGCGGAGAACTATCTTAAATAATTCATATTGTCAATTGAAATTGTCAAATTGAGGTATATTTCATACCTTCTGTCATTGAAGCAGAAAAATTATATATTGCTCCACAATATTGATATGATATGCAATTATTATATAAAGGTAAATTTAATTAATTGTATTTTGCTTGCAGTACTGCATTTTAATAACTAATTTTATTTACTACATACAATCGTTTACGTTTGCATAACATAACCTGCATCTTATTTTTTCTTCTTATTATTTTTTTGGACTATGGCCTTGACAATTATCCAGCAACCAGGACTAATATAATTGGCCAATATAATTAAAAGTGCGAATAAAAGTACAGAGCGTAGAAATAGAGGTCCCTTTGCCGAACTTGCACGGTCCCAATAAGCGTAAGCGTGTGAGCAACGTGATACGATTTCCTAACTTCAAAATATCTCAAGATGTAGAAATGTTTTTACATAAATACGTTTGTCTTGTCTTTTATTATATTAAAACGATTTTCAGTCACATGAGACGACCCAAAATCTAAGTTACAAAAATTAGTCAAAAAATTCAGTCAACATACATATCATATAAAACACATAAAAAATTCTTAAAAATTTGTCATAAATACTTTTAAAATATCTCAATTCAAAATAAAAATTTTTTTGAGTTATTCGGCGTCTATGCATCCTAGAAATCCACCTAGTGAATACAATGTGGAAAAAACATCAGGATCTGTCATTAAATCTCTTGTATCGGGCCTGTTATTGGGATCTGTTTGTAGCATCATATCAATAATTTCTTGCATTTGTTTGCCATAGACTTTTGTGTTTACACGTTTTTTGCGACCGCTGGCTATGGACAGGACCACGTTTGACACCTAGAAATAAATTAATGGAGTATTTATCATTAAACTTTGCAGAAAAATACACGGGAATATAAACGTGCAAATACAGGTAAAAATCTAACAGATTAAGGTTTGGAAAACGAATAGGCTACTGATGATCCATCGATTCGTAAAATTCGAATTCTAAAAATTTCTAATCCGTCTATAATGGTGGGGAAACGCTCCATCTTATTGAAAGCAAAAATACCAGATGATTGATTGGAGTCACTGTTTATAACATTACCAAAGAAAGGCAGGATCATCAAATGCAGCGATTTTAGACTAATCAGTTTGATGAGTCACGCACTTAAGATACTTTTACGAATTAATTATACAAAACCATAATATTATTCCTGATGAGCGAAAGTAAAATGGGTAATAAGTAATTTGGATTTATAAATGGTCTAGGAACTAGAGAGGCACTATTTTGTATGCGCGTTCTTTTACAAAAAAAGCTGTGAATTCCGAAAGAACGTTTATGTTTGTTTCATCGACTTCGAGAAGGCATTCGACTGAGTACAACACGATATACTTTTCAATTGCCTACGGCAGCAGGACTTGACCACTACGATATAAGACTGCTAAAATACTTATATTACAATCAAGTAGCATCTATCCAAGTTGGAGATAGTCGTACTTAAAAACTACCCATCAAACGGGGTGTGCGACAGGGTTGTGTTTTGTCACTCAGTCTCTTTAATCTGTACTCTGAAGAAATCTTTAGGGAGGCTTTGGATGACAGACAAGAGGGAGTAAGACTAGGCGGATAAGTAATCAACAATATCAGATATGCTGACGACACAGCCATTCTTGCAGAAAATTTAGAAGACCTCCAGACATTAGTAAATCTAGTCAGTGAAGCAAGTTATCGGAGAGGCCTAAAAATCAATATTTCAAAGACAAAGTGGATGGCAGTTAAAAAGATAAACGTAGATCAAGGCGTGCTTTCTCTTGATGGAGAGGAGATAGAACGAGTAAACCATTTTAAGTACCTTGGCAGTTGGTTAAATGTAAATTGCGATCGTGATGAAGAGATAATAACCAGGATTGAAATATCACGTAAGGTTTTTATGACCTGGAAATCAGTTTTATGTAACCGAAGCTTGTCGGTGAAGATTCGCAAGAAGGTCCTAAAATGTTACGTGTGGTCTATATTATTGTATGGTTGTGAGACATGGACGTTAAAAACCACAATGCTAAATAAATTAGAAACATTCGAATTGTGGTGCTATCGAAGAAGCCTAAAGATATCGTGGGTTTCGCACACTTCCAATGAAAATGTTCTCCAAATGATGAATTCAGAACGTCTGCTCATAAACATCATAAAGAGGAGAAAAACAGAATACTTCGGACATATAATTAGAGGGCCTAAATACGATCTACTTAGCTTTATAATACAAGGAAAAGTGGAGGGAAAGAGATGGATTGGTCGAAAGAAACTTTCATGGTTACGTAATATTAGACAATGGTGTGGTTCCACGGTAGAAGAATTATTTCGCAGCAGCCGATAGAGATGGGTTTCAGGAACTTGTAAACATGATGACAGCCAACGTCTGAATACGGACACGGCACCTGAAGAAGAAGAAGGTCCTTCAATGTCATGTATGGTAACATCATAAAGAAGAGAAAAACAAAATACTTCGGCCTTATAAATAGAGGAGAAATGCGGAAAGCAACTTTCATGGCTGCGAAATATTAGACAATGGTTTCACTGTAATAGAATTATTATTTCGCTTAGCAGCCGATAAAGAAATGTTTCGGGAAATTATAGACATGATTTATTTCTTTATTTATTGTTAATAAACGGGGCAAGACCATTGACAAAAAATATACAATTAAGCAACATTTATAAAAATTACATACAAATACTAAATAAAATGCAAAATCATAAAATAAATATGTACATAGAATTACAATTAAATTTAACGCTTCGGAGATTGTTTAAAGCCACTTAAGGACATGTTAAAAAAATCTGTCTCATGAGGCAACCGATTAGCATGAGCAAGAAGTCTGACCAGACCTATATTCACAGAATAATTAGTTCGACGAAAAGGAATATGAAATAGTGTATTCTCACGAAGGACACGGGAATGAATGTGGAAACAAACCAATTGAAGCAGTTCAGGCGAATGTATAATTCCGTTAACCAATTTAAAAATGAAGATGAGATCGAAATTAACTCGTCTAGTAGACAGAGGATCAAGTTCTAAGGATCTCATCATATCAGAATATGAATAAAATAAGGTCTCTGTAATTTAAAGGCACAGTGCATAAAGAACCGTCTTTGCACTCTCTCCAACTTTTGAACAGAGGATTGGACAAAGGGAGACCAGATTATAGTGGAATGTTCAAGTTGAGATCGGATCAGAGAACAGTATAAAATTCTCAGCGAAGAAATGTTATGAAAATCCCTTGTATGGCTCTTAATAATCCCTAGCTGCCTAAGAGCCTCATCTATATATATAAAAGAAAGTCGAGGTTGTGTTAGTTACACCATTTATAACTCCAGAACGACTAAACAGATTTTTATGAAATTTTACATGTATATTCTAGAGGACTGGGAATAGGATAATATGGAGTTTCATACCCGTACGTCATAAGGGGGGTTGCTCCCCCTGATATATTTTTTTAATTTTTGGAAAAACCGTTTTTTACTATTTTTATGAGATGTAGAAGCAAAAGATACATACAATCCTAAATTTTAAATTTTTTATCTCAGACCGTTATTTTTTAATAGCCATTTAAATATTTTACATCTATATATATAAAAGAAAGTCGAGGTTGTGTTAGTTACACCATTTATAACTCGAGAACGACTGAACTGATTTTTATGAAATTTTACATGTATATTCTAGCGGTCTGGGAATAGGATAATATGGAGTTTCATACCCGTACGTCATAAGGGATGTTGCCCCCCTGATACATTTTTTTAATTTTTGGAAAAACCGTTTTTTACTATTTTTATGAGATGTAGAAGCAGAAGATACATACAATCCTAAATTTTCAATTTTTTATCTCAGACCGTATTTTTTAATAGCCATTTAAATATTTTACATCTATATAAAAATTCGCCGGTCGCAGTGTTTGTTACCATACTCCTCCGAAACGACTTAACCGATTTTTATGAAATTTTGCAGGTATATTGGACTGTACTGGGAGTAGGTTGCTGTCTATATTTCATACCCGTATGTCATTAGGGGGTTGCCCATGACAACAATGACGTGAAAAATATGAAATTAAGTAGGTAGACTCCTAATTCCGAGCAGAACCGTACTAAAATTTTTTGTCTAGCACAATCTGTGTCCGAAATACAATATCTCAAGCCGTAGCAATATTCTGAGGACAGAAGAAGAACGAGCGACAAATTTCATAGAAGAGAAGTGGCACAGTTTAACTTTGGGACTCAAATTGGGCAAAATCTGAATTTTTTAATTTTGCGAAATTTTCAAAAAATATCTCTAAACGGAACCGTAAGCAGGAGAAAAATTCTGAGCACACGAAAAGAACAAGCAGCAAATTATAAAATTTTATTTAATTTTAATGCATTTTGTTTAATTTTATTTAAGTATTTTATTTATTTTCGTTTATTTTATTTTATTTCATTTTATTAAATTTTATTTATTTTTATTAGACTATATTTTCTTTTATTTAATTTTATTATTATTTTTTAATTTATTTATTATTTTTATTTAATTTTTTTTAACTTTATTTAATTGTATTTAAGTTAATATGATTTTATTTATTTGTATTTAATTTTATTCAGTTTTATTTATTTTTATTTACGTTTATTCAATTTCATTTAATTTTAATTTACTTCATTTACTTTTTTATTTAATTTTAATTGAATTTAATTTTATTTAATCAACACCTATAGACTTGGAATCTCCCCGAACCTAATAATAAATAGATGGTTGTTTTGAATGTAGATATAATAAAGCTGTTATATTCATCATAAGATAAACAAATTTAAGATTGTAACTGTTGCACTACAAACTTTATTTTGTTACTTCTAACTAAACTTTATTATTTCAAACATCATGTGTAATTAATTAAAAATAATAATAAAACCTCATTCACATCGAGCATTTTTGTTTATTAATTACGAATTCCTTTTGTTCATTTTAAGTTTATTGTATACAACAGTTTGTTTTTATCTATTGAGGCAGTACGAAGTCTGCCGGGTCAGCTAGTTACAAATAAAATCAATATGCAAATTAAAGGATAAGTCTCTCTGAAAAATGACACCAAGATCCTTGACGCTAGTGACCCTCTCAATCAAAAAACCATCCAAATTGTTATCAAAATCTACCATTTCCACTGATCGATGAAACTGGATAAGCTGACACTTGTCACGATTAATGACTAATCTGTTATTATCAAACCAATTCGCAAATAAGTCGAGAGATTTCTGTAGCCTAGAACAAAACAACTTTATGTCATCGGCATATGCCAACACTTCGCAGTCAGTCAATGATTTAATAGCATCGTCAATAAAATGATGATGGTCAACGTCTGAATACGGGTGAACGCCGAAACACGTAAAGAAGAAGAAGAACTGAACTTACCGTTCCAGAAAACATTTTCTCCATAGCGCACATCTCATACAGAATGCACCCCAAGGCCCAAATGTCAGATTTAGCGTTGTATGATTCCCCGTTGCAGAGTTCAGGTGCCAAGTAATTGCAGGTTCCGATTATGGTATTGGCTTTGTTTTCGTTGATCAGAGCTTTTGAAATTCCAAAGTCGCCAATTTTAACGACGTCACCACGTAGACCTGTCAGGAATATGTTCTCGGTTTTCAGATCTCTGTGAATCACTTGTTTTTGGTGGATATGATCCAGTCCCATTAGAATTTGACAGAATAAATCCATGACGTACTAAAAGAAATAAATGATATAGCAGAGATAGCAAATAACGCTAGAAAAACAATGGTAATCAATGCTTTAACTTAAATACAGCGTAAATAATTATGAAAATAATAAAATACTACTTCACGAAAAGCATGTCAAAAAGAAATGGAAGAAGTATTTTGGCAGTTTATTCAGTGTAGAATTTGAATGAGATAACGAAGACAGTAACAGCAATGGTCACCAAAATAGCAAATGAAGAAGTGGTTAAAGCACTTAAAAAAATAAAGAAAAGAAAAATAGTTGGACCAGATTATATTCTTGGAGAAGTGTGGAGAGTATTGAGAGATAATAACAAGTTTGCGAACAGCTAAACAGGTTTATTGAATAGAATTATGGAAGTTTGACAAATGTCAGACGAATGGAGAAGCAGTGTATTAGTACCTGTTTACAAAAACAAAGGAGATATACAACAATGTGCAAACTACAGGGCCATAAAATTACTAAATCACACTATGAAAATATAGGAGAGAGTAAAATTGATAGACGGATACGTGGAGGAACCGAAATATCTAATAGTCGATTTTACTTTATGCAAAGTAGATCAAAACCAAATGCAATTTTCATTATAAGACAATCGATGGACAAATAGAGGAATAAAGAAACAAACTCTCAAAAAATCCTGTAGTGGGCACTCAATAAGAAAATAGTCCCCGGTGAATATGTAAAGATTGTGAGAGAGATGTATGAGGGAATAACAACTAGTGTTAGGGCATGTTTGACCGTCGGGATTTTGGCTGTACCGGGGTCTGCCCCAAAATCCCGACAGCCAAAATCCCGACAGCCACAATCCCGACGGCCAAAATCCCGACACGTCCGAATCCCGACAGGCCAAAATCCCGACAGGCCAAAATCCCGACAGGCCAGAATCCCGACAGGTTTGATAAATTTCTTTTTAACATATAATTACATTTATTTCTTGTTTTTTGTTTATGGTCATCTGTTTTTATTTTGTGTTACTGAACAAAAGTATTTACCATTTAATATTAACTAATTTTCTAAATAAAATTTCTAACATGGGTATATGAATTAAATTTTTTTTTGTCAATATATAGTCCAATAATATATGTATAATCAAATCCTGAATTCAAGTTTACTTTCATATAATAGATATTATCATGTCACTTACAACCTTCCATTTCAGTAAGTATAGCTTTTATATTATAAAATGAAGTGTTTAAATATTTTTTTTTAAATACATAATAATTAGTACCCGTACTTATTAGTAAGTACTAATTTTTCAATTTCAATACTCTATCTATAATATGATTTGGTATTGCATTTGAAAAGGAACCGATAAATATTCAAAATGTAGTGGTCGGAATTTTACTTATGCGAGAATTTTGCATGTCGGGATTTTGGCCTGTCGGGATTCTGGCGTGTCGGGATTCTGGCGTGTCGGTGTTTTGGCCGTCGGGATTTTGGCTGTCAGGATTTTGGGCGCCATCGAGTGTTAGGAGAGATGTAGGAGAGACTGATAAACTTCATGTAAAAGTAATTGCACCAAGGCTCGATGCTTAGTCATTATTTATTCTCATTAGTTTGGGATCAGATAACAGCGAAGCTACAAGGGAACATTCCTTGGTGCTTAATGTATGCTGATGATGTAGTGTTAGTAGGAAATAGTGAAAGCGACTTGGAACAAAAACTGGAAGAGTGGAGACAAGCTCTTGAGGAAAAAGGTTTAAAACTTAGTAAGATAAGAACAGAGTATTTGGAATATTCGTTTAAAAATGGAGTTACTACAAATAAAATAATATCTTTAGATGGTGACATAATTGTGAAAAGTAATAATTTTAAGTACCTAGGATCGGTATTACAGAGTACTGGGGAAATAGACGGAGAATGCATGCAGTAGAATGAGAGGCAAGTAAAACTGCTTGGATCAAAATAAATATATAAAAGGTGTTTTTTTTTTCGATGAAAAAATATAGTGTGCATAGTTTACCTGGGGTGCAAACGCATTTGGTCTTTCTTTTTCAATCAGCTGCTGCAAGGTTCCTTTGCTGGCATACTCCATCACAATATAAAATATCCCTTTGCTATCATAACTATCACAATACTGAATAATGTTCGGATGATTTAAAGATTTCAATATGGCTACCTCGTTCTTAGCCGCCTGCAGCTGGGGTCCATCTAGTTCCAAAGTTATTTGTTTTCGCACCAATTTTTGTTTGTTATGGATTTTCTCACATAAATGGATTGTTCTGAAAGAAATATGAGTATCAAACAATATACGGGTTTTCTGTTTAATTCTTGCTTCTCTAAGGCAGCGATATTGGCCTAATTTTATATTTGTTATTTACTGCTGACTTACCAACTACCACATTAACCACATCCGCCACATAATATGCTGATGACACGGCTGTTCTTGCATCACATATAAATCCGCAAAGAGTATCACAAAACTTGCAAATGAATTTGAATAAGATTCAAAAATACCTTAAGACATGGAAAATCAAAGCAAATGAAGCAAACTCGTGTCATATGGCATTAAAAATGCGGTGGAAAATTTATCTCCAGTTTATTGAAATGATAGTCAACTAAAACAAGCAGACAGATATATTTTTTGGAAAAAATACAGTCGAACCCGCTTATTAGAATCCCTGTTATAGGAATATCCCGGTTTATGGAATATAAATTCAAGTTCCCGAAACATTTCCATTTACTCCTTAATAAATTTATCTGTTTATTGGAATAGGATCTAACTAGATAATACCGCTTATTAGCATATTTTGCAGGTCAATGAATATTTTTTTTTACAATTTAGTAAAAATTTAAATTATGTTTGGTATTATGGTTTGTCGTCAACGGCCGGTAGTGCTGGATTAGATATTATTAGGGTAATAAATATTTATTACTTTGTTACGAATACCAATTCGATCTTTAGCATGGCCGACAAATGCATGGGTCATAAAATAATTTTTATTTGTCTACACAAAGGCACTGTTACCTGTTATAAAATTGTTAGAAGCAGTTTATTTAGAATTCACTCAGAGAGTAGGCTACTTGTTTACAAGATGCGAATTATGGCTTTGTTAAATTCGAAAAGAAGAGAAAAGAACAAGAATGTAACAATCCATTTCTTGACGCCAATAAAACTTCTATTCAACCAATGGATTAAGGATTAAGGATGACCACACGGATTAACAACGAAAAAGCTATAATTACCAATAATTTCTCAAGAAAAAAAAAGTAATTTTGTTATATATGCATTTTAATAAGAAAATATGTATTTACATATCTACATATTGCATAGTAAACACCTTTGTCTATCTCGGGTCTAGTATAACTAACGATGGTAACTGTGAAGCAGAAG
Organism: Diabrotica virgifera virgifera; assembly: GCF_917563875.1. Taxonomy (NCBI): domain Eukaryota; kingdom Metazoa; phylum Arthropoda; class Insecta; order Coleoptera; family Chrysomelidae; genus Diabrotica; species Diabrotica virgifera. The sequence continues at coordinate 6,820,918 of NC_065449.1, read as the reverse complement.
TTCGGAGACGTATTGGTATGGCAAAAAATGCGATGAGTCGCCTAACTAAAGTTTGGAAAGACAGATATATCTCTCAAAATATCAAGATGAGACTGGTGAATGCCCTTGTATTCTCAATATTTCTATACGGAGCAGAGACTTGGACTCTTCGCGCATGCGAGCGCCAAAAAATTGATGCCTTTGAGATGTGGTGCTGGAGAAGAATGCTGCGCATACCTTGGACAGCTCATAGGACAAACGTTTCCATTCTAAACCAACTCAATATTAAAAAAAGGCTGTCCACAATATGTCTGCAACGAATTCTGCAATTCTTTGGTCACGTAGTTCGCAGAGGTGACGACAGTTTGGAGAGATTAATTGTTTCTGGAAACGTTCCGGGGAGAAGATCAAGAGGACGATCACCAACTAGATGGTCTGACCAAATAAAGCACTCAGCTGGAAACTCATTCTGCGCAGCTCTTAGAGCAGCTGAAGATAGAGACCAATGGAGAAACATTGTTAGGAATATTGGAAGAAATCACGATCCTCAGTAATGGGGAAACGACAGGAGAGAGAGATATTGCATACATTTCATATTAATTACCTAATGTATCCATTCACATACGTGTAATGTAATTTGGTATTTAACACATACATAGATAAGTACTAGTTACACTACTGTATTATTGACGTAAAAAGACCTAAAACAATTTACATACACTGATTATGTACGTACATATACAGTGCTAGTCAAAAGTCCGTACCCCCTCTTATCTTTTGAACGGTTATACCTATAACAGTGAAATTTGGAGGGAGGAAATAAACGGACGTAAGCTTCTTAACTAGTCATGACAGGTGACGTAATAGTGACAGATGACGTTACAGAGCCACTGTGACAGATAATTTTAAATAGGACCTTATGGCAAGTGATACCTCGTTTGAAAGGTATTGAAAATACCTATTCAGTCATACTAATTTTGTTTGAGTTTAAACTAATTTTGATGAATAAATGAAATAAATATAAAATTGTAGTTTCGCATTTAATTAATAAAAATTCAAAATCCCGCATATGATTACTTGTCAAAAAGGTTGACGTTGACGTAAAAACTACTAGAGAATTGAAAAACGTCAACTTTTTTGACAAAAAAAGCATAGGCGGACATTTTAATTTTTATTAATTAAATGCGAAACTACAATATTATAATTATTTAATTTATTCACCAAAATTAAAATCAACTAAAGCCCAAAAAAATTGGTATGACTGAATAGGTATTTTGAATACCTTTCAAACGAGGTATCACTTGCCATAAGGTCCCATTTAAAATTATTTGTGACAGTGGCGCTGTAAAATCATCTGTCACTATTACGTCACCTGTCATGACTAGTTGAGAAGCGTACGTCCGTTTATTTCCTCCCTCCAAATTTCACTATTATAGGTATAACCGTTCAAAAGATACGAGGGGGGGGTACGGACTTTTGACTAGCACTGTATGATATACATATTGGCATAGTATGTAATAAAACTACATATTGGCATAGTATGTAAAACTACACATTGGCATAGTATGTAAATAATATTATTACGTATATTCGGTAACACTTATTTCGACTATTTTTGCCTTGCACAAAGGCTATTCCAATAAGCGGGTTCGACTGTATATATTTTTAACTGTTTATTGTTTTTTAATTAATAGTATTCTTAAAACATTGCATATTATTTGTAATGTACCCAAGAAGTACATACGAATTAAAAAAGATCAAAATCTATCAACTAGAACCCGAGATAAAGAAACTTACAGTATTTTGAATTTCATTAACATTTTTGAAAGCTTGAATTTTTAGTTCTCCCTTAACATAGTGCAACTAATTTTTCATTTCAGCCTCATTTTAGTAGTTACAGTTAATCTTTTCCCTACTTTTTACCCAGATTTTTAAATGTGAAAAATATTTCGTCTACGAATAATAGGTCTGGATCCCGCGTATGAAAAAAAAGTTGATTAATAGCAAGCTGAAAATTTGTTAATAGCTTAAGGGTGTCTAGTCGGATAAACTTTGATATATGGGAACACTGGAACAGGGGAAGTTTTAATTGTGGAACAGGTTAAAAATTTGGAACGGTCAGACCACGAAAACGGCACATTTATTTTGTCCGACAGAATAGACTTCTCTCCGAACAGAGATTAAACTCTCATGCAAAAATCAGACTGCTATTTATCACCTCTCATAATTCCTGTCATTGGACATATTCTACATGTTCCACTCATTAAAACGCCCATTTGGTGATAAATAGCAGTCTGATTTTTGCATGAGAGTTTAATCTCTGTTCGGAGAGTTTAAGTCTGTTCTGTCGGACAAAATACATGTGCCGTTTTCGTGGTCTGACCGTTCCAAATTTTCAAACTGTTCCACAATTAAAACTTCCCCTGTTCCAGTGTTCCCATATATCAAAGTTTGTCCGACTAGACACCCTTAAGCTATTAACAAATTTTCAGCTTGCTATTAATCAACTTTTTTTCATACGCGGGATCCAGACCTATAAGTTATTCTAATTGTTTATACGGTAAAAATACCAGTATTTTTGCAAAACGATTTTTGGTTATAAGATTGATGTTTTTTCAACCTTTTTTGATACATATTGATAGCTTAACTCTTAAAATTTCATTGATTTGCGTAGAATTATCGTATCCTCATTATTTTATGACTAATATTATTGCAAAATAAAGGTCTCTGGGATAAACAAATAGAATAACTTTTAAACTACTTAATGGATCGGTCTCAAATTTTGAGGCTTTGTTAATGCCCCAAGACTCAACTTTGGGTGATATACCAAAGTTCTATACTTATTTTTGATAATATTTGAAAATTTACTTTTTAACTGTCAAAAATCGCCATTTGGAAGCTTTTTCAATGTTCTAAAAAATCAAATATGGTAATTTTATGTCAACTATTTTGCCTTTTAATACCTAAGGTGCAAAAAAAATGAAAACATCGCGTTTTGCACCAAATTGTTAATGCAACAATAGAATAAGAAGTAAAGTTGAAGAAAAACGGGCAATCTACCTAAATAAAAGTATAAGAAGAAGAAAACACTTACCCAAAAGCTCCTCTGCCTAATAATTTGACTTGATTATAGTAATCCATAACTGTTCGTCGCTTTTTAAAATCTTTTATTTTTCTCCTGTATATCGTGGTCCCAAATATTAAATGAGTTTAATCACTCACTAAAAACGATGTTTGGTTTTTGCAACAAAAAGCTACCACAAACAGAATCGTATAGATACCAGTTCTTAACTTGTTCAAATAGACCAGGGCATTTAGGAAAAATAAATCGATTTTTAAATACAGCACCTTCTTCTTATGGTGCCTATCCATTACGGATGTTGGACACTAACATGGCTATTCTGACTTTGTCGACTGCTGCCCTGAAAAGTCCGGTAGTGGTTAAGTTAAACCATTTTCGCAGGTTATGCAGCCAGGATATTCTTCTTCGTCCTGGACCTTTTTTCCCATGCACTTTACCTTGAAGTATGGTCCGAAGTAGGTCATATCGTTGTAGACCAGGGCGCATCTGTAAAAATATTAGTACATTTGGACGTTGAGAGGTGACTCAAATTGTTTGCAGAAATTGCTTGAAAATAACTCAAATAATAATATTTGAGTTATCCTCCCTCTCAAAAAGGTCCGGAACATTGTTTAAATAATCAAAATGTCAAAAAATTAAGGATAAATTCGATTTTTTTCTTCGTTTTTTGATTATAACTTTAAAAGTATTCATTTCCGAGAAAAGTTGTACTGACATAAAAGTTGAGTAATTAAATTTTCTACAATAAATAATTGGTTAAAAATTTCAAAAATAGTCACCCTTGTTCCAAAATAGCAATAATTGCGAAAAAAACATACAAAAACAAGTATTCGCATTTTACGTTTTTCAACCATTTATGCTACATTTAGGACCTTCATATTTCTTATATTAGGACTGAAAATAAAGCAGAGAGTAAGTTGATTTTTTTTTTGCTTATAGAAGTGTACTGTACCTTTCATTTGCAATGTACAAAACTAAAATCGATTAACCACCACGGCAAAATTACTACAAATTTTTAACACTATATGGCAAAACAAAAATTTAATTCCCAAAGCATGGAAGGACTATATTGTATTACCTATAAAAAAACCAGGAAAGCCAGATAACAAAGTTGAATCTTACAGACCTATATCTTTAAGTTCCTGTATACTAAAAACTCTAGAGAGATTAATCAAAAATCGGCTTGAATACTGGCTTGAGTCCGAAGATATCCTTCCCAAATCTCAGTACGGCTTTCGAAAATCCAGATCTACACAAGATGCTCTCACTTCCCTAGCCTCTTCTTTACAGGTCAATTTTACAAATCAGGCGTCGACAGCTGCAGCATTTATAGATGTAACTTCAGCGTTTGATAACATCAATTTAGACATTCTTTATAAAAAATTAGTAGATCTTGGAATGCCAGTTAAAATTTCAAATTTCATTGTATCCTTGTACAAAAATAGATGGACTTACTTAAAAATAAATGAGAACCTTTTACCACCAAGGTTAACGAGTATAGGTATACCACAGGGTAGTATTTTAAGTCCACTTCTTTTTTCATTGTACAATATAGATTTAGAACACATAGTACCTCCACACTCTAATATTTTACAATTTGCAGATGATGTTGTGTTGTACACCTCCCATTCTTCTCTAGACATTTGTAGACGTCAACTTGAATTTACATTAGATTGTGTAAAAAATGATTACCATTCTCTAGGTTTATCCATATCAACGACAAAGACTGAAATTTGTTTTTTCTCCAAAAAACGCCAAATTCCTCAAGGCACCTTCAAATTAGGTAGAATAGAATTTCCGATAAAAAATTGTGCTAAATATCTTGGGACGTATTTGGATCGTAAATTGTTATGGAAGGATCAAATTCATTATATTATAAAGAAATCAGAAAATTCTATGAATATCCTTAGAGCTTTTTGTAGAACCGGTTGGGGAGGTGACCCGAATATTGCATTGCTATTCTATCGCTCAATGATTCGACCAATTTTCGACTATAGTTGTCATTTATATGGGTCTGCGTCAACAGGATATCTTAATAAAGTTGAAATCCAAAGGAATAAATGTTTGAGACTCTGTCTCGGTTACTTAAAATCTACTCCTATTACTATTATTGAGATTGAAGCTAAGGAACCACCACTTACTCTACGTAGACAGTTTTGTACAGATAAGTTTGTAGCTAGAGCTATCTCAAAAAACGTCAGCTACTTAAGGACTATTCGTAACTTGAATATATTAGATTTAAGCCACAAATATTGGTGTACTAAAAAAACCCCCATATACGTTGAAAGCTATAGGAAATTGACAATGTATGAACACCAAATATACAAAAATAAAATACCTCCAATTTACACTAAACCTCCTGAAACTCTCTTTTCCAAGATAATACAAACAAATTACATGGATTCAAACCTTCCAGGCAGTATTATCAACAAAATAATTAAAGACAAGTGGCCTATGTTTCAATATATTTTTACTGACGGCTCCAAAATTCAAAATAGAACCGGAAGTGCAATATATCACTGGAATTCTGAATACAAAGAATCATGCCGATTGCCTAATGAAGCTTCAATATATACTGCCGAATTATCAGCTTTATTATTTGCGCTAAAATATATAGCCTCTGTTGGTATGGACAATTATATCATTTTCACCGATTGTAGAAGTATTGTGGACAAACTCACTTCTATCCAATCGACAAAAAGTCTAAGGGCCGGTTGTTCGAACGCTAATCAACAATGATCATTATTAAATATTTAATTACTGTCACCAAAACTGTCAATGTCAACTTTGTTTGGGTTGCTGAAAACATAATTAATTACAATTATGAGATTTATTATTAATTATGTTAATAATTATTGTTATATTAATTGATTATAGTCTCAGAATTGTAATTAATTATGTTTTAACAATTGACACTGACAGTAATTAATTATTTGATAATGATCATTGTTGATTAGCGTTCGAACAACCGGCCCTAAACCACATTGAGATAGAAATTAAGAGTCTATATTATGATATTACTTCCTCGGGCAGTTCAATTATTATTTGTTGGGTTAGAGGACATTCTGGAATATTTGGAAATGAAGAAGTCGACAAATTAGCTAAATCTGCAGCTTTAACCAAACGAAACATAAACAACATACTTCTACCAGTAACCGATATAGATAATATCAGTAAAAACCATTGCAAACAAAATTGGCAACGTGTATATAACCAAAGTACAACGGGAATAAATTTTAGAAATTGCCAACCACTAATTCCCAATGAGAGATGGTTTAAACAAGAATCAAATAGGATATTTATAAAAACAATAAACAGAATGAGGTCAAATCACGCACTAACCCCAGCATACAAACACAGCATAGGTATCAGTGATAACCCATATTGCGCCTGTGGTGGAATGGGAGATCTACAGCACCTAATATTGGAGTGTGGACAGTACAGACAAAATATTAAAGTGATGTATGAAAAGTTAATTGATCTAAATTGTCCTATACCTGTCAATTTAAACGAAATTCTTTTTCCAAAAAATAAGCAGACGTTAAAATGTGTTTACGAATATGTAACGTCCTGTAAATTTAAATTTTAAATAGGCTTAGATAATAAAATTAAAAATTGTAAAAATATAAAAATAAAAATAAATTTAGATAATAAGTAGGCTTAGATATTAACTTTAAATTGTTATTGTAATACCATACAAAAAAAAAACAAATAGTCTGGCTAATTGGCTATGTCAAAGCCATTAATAAAAAAAAATAAAAAAAAAACCACCACGGCGTCAGGATTTTTTTTTAAATAAACGTTAATTATTGGTGCTACGCGCAGGACAGCGGATAGTTGGCTCTGATTGGGCATTCCAGTTACCTTTGATAATGATTGATACATTTTAATTTTTATTACATTTCAATATAAATATACAAATTTGTTTATTGCAAAATAAAAACACATACTCTATCCTTTGAAATAACCCCTTCTTCAGTAAAAAATTTCTTTGTTCATATATTTTAACTTAGAGAATAAAAGTTTATTATTTTTAAACATATGCAATTGTTTAAACAATATTTTACAAACAATAATAAAATTAGTTTGATTTTTGTGGAATTAAAATATTAAAATACAACAAAATATAGAGTAAGAAAATAATATATTAGATAAAGATTGGACGAAATTTTGGTGGAAATCAACTTGTGTGAATCGAACACCGCTGTCCTGCGCGTAGCACAAAAAATTAATGTTTATTTAAAAAATTTCCTGACGCCGTGGTAATTAATCGATTTTAATTTTGCAAAATGCAGATGAAAGGTACCGTACACTTCTATAAGCAAAAAAAATTCAACTTGCTATCTGCTTTATTTTCAGTCCTGCAACATTTTAAAAAAATGAATTTTTTTGCGAAAGCTGGATTGCAAAATTTATTTTGCAAAACCTACTAAACCTATCTTAATGAAATTTACAGTGTTGTTCTACTATGTCATAAAGTTTTTCTGTGTAAAATAGGAAGGTCCTAAGTATAGCATAATAGGTTGAAAAACGTAAAATGCGAATACTTGTTTTTGTATGGGTTTTTTAGTATTTATTACTATTTTGCAACAAGGGTGACTATTTTTTAAATTTTTAACTAATCCTTTATTGTAGGAAATTTAATTACGCAACTTTTATGTTAGTACAACTTTTCTCAGAAATGGATAGTTTTAAAGTTATAATCAAAAAACCAATATAAAAATCGAATTTTTCCTTCATATTTTGACATTTTGATTATTTAAACAATGTTCCGGACCATTTTGAGTAGGAGGATAACTCAAATATTATTGTTTGAGTTATTTTCAAGCAATTTCTGCAAAAAAATTTGAATCACCCCTCAACGTCCATCTCAAAACAGATGCTCCCTGGACTATTGTTCATTACGACGTTTTATGGTTACGACTAGTTCGCGCTCTTTACCCATTCTATGTAGAACTTCTTCGTTGGTAACTCTGTCTATCCAGGAAATCCTCAACATGCGTCTATAGCACCACATCTCAAATACAGCACCTATTGACTTGCAAATTTTTGGATTGGGCTCGGGATGACGTCATGGAAAAAGTGTACAACCGAAAAATGGGTGAAAATGTATGATTGCATTAACAGTGCATAAAATGCACCCAAAAGTGCATAAATATGTCAAAATCAGTATATTAAGGGCAGATTTTCTTACTAGGGAATTTTTTGGGGGTCTCTGAACATGAATGCGCCATCAGAACCTACCCCCAGATCACTTGGTGCCCAGGTCACTGCTGAGGCATGCCATTTGGAGTTTTAAGGGTATTTGGCATTAAATTGATGCAATCAGATTACTCGGAACTTTTTTGCACCGCTGAACATGAATACGCTATCAAAACTGACCCCTCTAAAGGCATCTGGTGCTTAGGTTTACAGCTAAGGCAAGTCATCCTTCTGGAGTTTCGAGAATTATCGACACTAAATTAATGCACACAGATTACTTGGGAGATTTCGGGGTCCGAAGACACGAACACGTCGTCAGAACCGACCCCGGAGCACCTGGTGCTCAGGCTCACTACTGAGGCTCGTCATCTTCTGGAATTTCGTGAGTTTTCAGCACTTAATTGATACAATCACGATTACTTGGGACTTTTTGGGTTGCTCAACACAAACATGATTTCAATATCGTCCCTCGGAGCCCCCAGTGCTCAGGGTATCTGTTATGCATGTCATCTTCTGTAATTTTGAGACTAAATTGATGCAGAATACTATTTTTACTTTATTATTTTTGTTCCGTGGCTGTGTTGACGGAAACAATTAAATGAAATTAAAATAAGTGTAAAACAACGAACAGTAATATATTTTTTTATTCTGGGTAAACAAGCGTGCTTCGTTTATATCTCGTAAGGGTTTGTTATTTTTGCCAGGGTGTGACTGCACCGCGTGCCCGCTGTGACGATACTGACCGAGACCATAAACGCTATTATGTCATCATGTATGCGGTTCTACCATGTTGCCAGAAAAGACGATAAATTACTAAATCTGGCGTTTTAAAAGCTGTGAACCTTTCTGTAGTTTTTAAGATGTTGACATAAAGAGCGTGGTCAATCTGGCATCATAATCGTTTCCCTGAAAAAACCATTAATTTTATACAATCCGGTTTTGTATTTTAGGAACGAAAACACATGTGAATTTAATATGAGACATATTCTTTCGTTTTGAGAAAAGTTAATATCTAAAATTAGCAATTAAAAAAATAACAAATGAAACGTGCCGCTATATCTTCTTGTTTTTTGCTTTTTACTTTTATTTGGTATGCTTGTTAATAATTGCTTGTTAATCAATTTCCCCTCCCCCCGTTTTTAATCAGCTCGTTGGCAACTTCATCTGTTTTTTTTTCTGTTCCATTTTTTTTCATATGTAAATGTTATATACATAAATCATACGTTGGTATTTTTATTTCTTACTCTTCACGGCCGTCTTTACATCTTTACAGGTCTGTAAAGTGTGTCCCATGATCCATTGTCAATTTTAACCGCTGTGCTACTCTGCCTTTTTTGCTGTGATTTTAGGTATCCAAATTGTTTACCGCTATTTTTACATTTTTTTATAGGTCCTTTAACAGCTTTTCCATTCACAGTTTTTTTTGTTTTTGTCGCATTGGTCTGCTACTTTTTTTCTTTGTATTCATTTCAATGATGTTCTTCTTTAGTTGATATCTATTCATTTCTTGCTCGGTTGTTCTGTTTTTATTATCCTTCTTTTTATTTCCCCTCTGACCTAGCACCTTTTTAGCTTAATGTGAGACATAATACTCTAATTTGCAAGTAGTTTCTTTTCCTTTATTATGTACGAGTTTTTTGCTTTATTTTTCCCTATTTCTAACAAGTGTTGTTCTTTTCAGGTGTTCTCCATAGCAGTTATAATTATTTTTATCATTCTTCCTACAAAATCCAATCATCTTAACACCATTTATATATTGTAATCAAATAACTTAAACTTTAAACTTTCGTAGCATCATGAATTACTCAAGAATGAGCAAATGGTGTTACCGGAGGTAACAACGGCTAGTGCGTTTGATAATGTCTCCCGCAAAAGCAGACGAAACGTCAAAAAGAAACGACAAACTGTTCGCAGTATGAAAGAATATTGAATATATATGTAAAACGGACTTTATTGTTACATTTTTTTCCAATACATACACGTAAATTTATATGATTATACGATCATTATAGTAGAATAACGCTGTCACTTGTCTCCACGACTTCAAACGCAACCTAAAAAAATTTTTTGAAATTTTAATAAAGTAATAACAAAGTTTAAATTTGTACTAGACCAGGGCGCATCTGTAAAAATATTAGTACATTTGGACGTTGAGAGGTGACTCAAAATTTTTTGCAGAAATTGCTTGAAAATAACTCAAATAATAATATTTGAGTTATCCTCCCTCTCAAAAAGGTCCGGAACATTGTTTAAATAATCAAAATGTCAAAAAATGAAGTTAAAAATTCGATTTTTTTCTTCGTTTTTTGATTATAACTTTAAAAGTATTCATTTCCGAGAAAAGTTATATTGACATAAAAGTTGTGTAATTAAATTTTCTACAATATAGAATTGGTTCAAAATTTAAAAAATAGTCACCCTTGTTGCAAAATAGCAATAATTGAGAAAAAACCATACAAAAACAAGTATTCGCATTTTACGTTTTTCAACCATTTGTGCTAAACTTAGGACCTTCATATTTCACCCAGAAAAACTTTTTGTTACAGTAAAACAATACTATAAATGTCATTAAGATCGGTTTAATAGATTTTGCAAAATAAATTTTGCAATCCAGCTTTCGCAAAAAAAAATTCATTTTTTCAAACTGTTACAGGACTGAAAATAAAGCAGATAGCAAGTTGAATTTTTTTTTGCTTATAGAAGTGTACTGTACCTTTCATTTGCAATTTGTAAAACTAAAATCGATTATCCACCACGGCGTCAGGAATTTTTTTAAATAAACATTAATTATTGGTGCTGCGCGCAGGACACCGGATAGTTTGCTCTGATTGGGCATTCCAATTACCTTTGATAATGATTGATACATTTTAATTTTTATTACATTTCGATATAAATAAATAAATTTGTTTATTGCAAAATAAAAACACATACTCTCTCCTTTGAAATAACACTTTTTTTAGCAAAAACTTTCTTTGTTCATATATTTTAACTTAGAGAATAAAAGTTTATTGTTTTTAAACATATGCAATTGTTTAAACAATATTTCACAAACAATAATAAAATTAGTTTGATTTTTGTGGAATTAAAATATTAAAATACAACAAAATATAGAGTAAGAAAATAATATATTAGATAAAGATTGAAATAAATTTTGGTGGAAATCAACTTTATGTGAATCGAACACCGCTGTCCTGCGCGTAGCACCAATATTTAATGTTTATTTAAAAAAATTTCTGCCGCCGTAGTAATTAATCGATTTTAATTTTGCAAATTGCAAATGAAAGGTACAGTACACTTCTATATGCAAAAAAATTTTTAACTTGCTATCTGCTTTATTTTCAGTCCTGTAACATTTTGAAAAAATGAATTGTTTTTGCGAAAGCTGGATTGCAAAATTTATTTTGCAAAATCTATTGAACCGATCTTAATGAAATTTACAGTATTGTTTAACTGTATCATATAGTTTATCTGAGTGAAATATGAAGGTCATAAGTGTAGCATAAATGGTTGAAAAACGTAAAATGCAAATACTTGTTTTTGTATGGTTTTTCTCGCAATTATTGCTATTTTGCAACAAGGGTGACTATTTTTTCAATTTTTAACCAATTCTTCATTGTAGGAAATTTAATTACTCAACTTTTATGTCAGTACATCATTTCTCGGAAATGAATACTTTTAAAGTTATAATCAAAAAACCAAGAAAAAAATCGAATTTTTCCTTCATTTTTTGACATTTTGATTATTTAAACAATGTTCCGGACCTTTTTGAGAAGGAGGATAACTCAAATATTATTATTTGAGTTATTTTCAAGAAATTTCTGCACAAAAATTTGAGTCACCTCTCAACGTCCATCTCAAAACAGATGGGCCCTGGACTATACGTGAAGAATCGTGGAGAGTGGCGAAAATAGGAGAGATTTTTGTCCAGCAGCGAACGGAAGAGGTTGCATGATGATGATGATGAAAGGTTAAATACATAGACGAATTGACAGAAGCGTGGAGAGTTTTTCTTAGGGTGCCTGTCCGTTCCGAACGTTGGCGATCATTCTGGCTATGATGATTTTGTTGTTTGCTATACGGAATAGTTGTATTGAGGTCTTTCTATACCATGCTCTTAGGTTAGCAAGATAGGATATTCTTCTTCGTTCTGAGGTCCATTTTCCTTCAATTTTATCTTCCAAAATGCATTGGAGTCGCTCATATCTGCCTTGATTTCTCATTATATGTCCCAAGTACTGTAGATTACGGCCCTTCACGATGTGGACCAAATCTGCGGTTATGTTCATACTCCGTAGTACTTCTTCATTGGTGACTTTGTCTGTCCATGGTATCTTCAGGATCCTTCTGTACAACCATGGCTCACAAGCCTAAAGTTTCGATCGAATTTCTGCCTTCAATGTCCATGTTTCTGTTCCAAATAGAAGCACTGAGTACACGTAACATTTAAAGAACCTTTGTTTTGTTTTTTCTTGAACACAGAGCTCACAGTCAAGAATGCACTTTTCGCCTTTCGGATGCGACATCTAATCTCTTGGGTATTGTCTCACGACTCTTTGATTATAGTTCCTAAGTAGTTGTATTGTGAAACACGTTCAATTATTTGGTTGACAAACAGATTTACTACAGTTAGGTTTTACTTCCTGATGATCATTAGCTTGGTTTTGCTGGTATTTACACGAGTATCTAGTCCATATTGTTGTGAAAACAACAGATAAATTAATTCGCATTTATATAAATCTCTCTTGTAAATCTGTTGGGACAATCTGTATTGTCTTTGAAAGAATTCATTCTCTGAAAACTTGAGTGTTAGCGTTGTGTTGGTTTGATAAAGTAGACATATGTTTGCTATTTATTGTCTTCGGGGTAAAAGGCATGTCGCGTTGCCAAAGAAGAATAATATGTGTGTGTCCCTTTTTCAGGCAGAAAAGTGTACACTAAGATATTAATGCAGTGATTTGAATAGAATTTTAGAAGTCTCTCGCCAGCCTCTCTAAGGCGAGGTGATAGTGCTGTGTGCTCCTCTTTTCGTCGTGAAAATACGTTCTCCGCAATAATTAAAATAAATACTCTTTCTCTTTCGCTATTAAGACAATTTATCGTTAATTACGCATATTTGTTAAACTCGTTGTTGTTAATAAATGTTTTGTTGGCTTAACACTTTTATTTCTCGTTTGCACAATCCTTCATATCGTGTTTATTAGTAACTATAAAACCAGACCAAATAAATTCTCATAACCATTCGCCCTAAAAGTTCCCTAGTTTGTTAATATCGAAAGACTCTATGCTTTGGGACATATGCTTGTGGTCCTAAAATATTCACCTATGAAAAATAGGCAAAAGGTAATAGTTAAACCCTTTTCGCCACTCTTGGGGTGAGATTCAATAAATACTCACACCACATTCTACTTGTATCCGTTATTTTTTTCATTAAGTTTTGCAGTCCTTCTATGGTAGGTATTGGAAAACACTATTGTGGAGAGGAGTGGAGAGTGGAATGCTGAATTGGTACTGAAAACATCCTCAGAGATATAAAAGCTAACCGGATAAGATAAGTAGGTTATTTTTAAAGTCAGTGGAAGACAGAGTGTTAAAGACAGTGGGTCTGGGTGCATTTGGGTGACCAGACCATAGATCAGTAGGCAGTCCCAGTAAAAGATGGAAGGGTGATATTGAAGCCGACTTATCTAAGGATTGGGGTAAAAAAATGGTCAATTGAAGCGAAAGATCGTAGAAAATAGAGGGCTAGTGGATGTGGAAAAGAGTCGCCCCGAGGTATAAAGCCAGTCAAGAAGAAGAACAAGAAGAAGAATTTATTGCATAAATATTTACCTGCTTAGCATCCAAATTGGAGCTGTTGCAGAAACCCTAGCATTTGTTGCTTTTGCACGTGTTGTCTTTTTTCGGCTTCTTCTTTTTGCATTGATCCTTTTTTGGACACTTATTTTTCTTGCATGTAGTGGCTGGCGCATTGGTTGGCGGAGGAGGTGACTTGTTGCAGGGTGGACGAGGAGGTGGTTGTGGACAACATGGAGGCGGCGGTGGACATGGAGGTGGGCAGGGTGGTTTAGGCGGGCACGGGCACGGAGGGGGAGGTGGGCATGGAGGTGGACATTTCGGGACGTTGTCTTCGGGACACGGCCTTGGACATGGTGTTAACGATGCAGGCACGCATATTGGTTTAGGCGAACTATCAGAGTCTTGGATAAACTTAATGAAATCTGTAAAAGTATTGTTAATTACACTTTTAATAAGATAAAAAATGTTATCGCATGATATATTTCAATTGTGCTTGGTTGCACCAATAAATCTTCAGCTCAGCTTATAAATAGGGTCGCTTTAAGTTTCATTTACGTTGCACCATAATTTTCAATTTTTATCAATTCAATCCACGTGGCAATCCACTGTGGCAAGCTGAAAATTGATCTAAGACTCAATGGTACCACGTGTATGTTTCGTAATCTAAGCTTAAGGTACGTTTTAAGCTTAAGATCTCTTGGTACCACCAACACATCTGTACACAATCGTGTAAGAATCGAAAATTATGGTACAACGTAAGTGAGATATAAAGCGGCCCTATATAAAAGCTCAGCTGGGCTAATCTGGAGCTTAAGATTTGTTAGTGCAACCAGGCATTAGAGCATCAAAAAAATAATTTGTGATACTGGGGAACAATTCGATTTAACAACAAAAAAAGAATACAAAAGCCATGATTATCAGCAAGAGGGGTAAAGTCATAACAAGGATCCAGATAAAAAATTAATGCCTGGTTACATCAACAAATCTTAAACTCCAGTTTAACCCAGCTCATCTTATAGATAAAGCCGTTATAAGTCTCATTCAAGTTGCACCCCGTGGCAATCCATTGGCATCCACGTGGCAATCCATTATGGCAAGCTGAAAATTGATAAAAAGACTCAATTGTGCCACGCGACGTATGTTATGTAAGCTGAGCTTAAGGCACGTCTTAAGCTTAAGATCTGTTGGTGCAACCAGGCTTAAGATATTGAACAAGTTGACAAAATGAAATACTTATGCCAGGTTGCACCAACAAACCTTATGCCTGGTTGAATCAACAAATCGTAAGTTCCAGCTTAGCCCAGCTCAGCTTTTAAATGGGCCACTTTATATCTCACTTACGGTACACCATAATTTTCGATTCTTACACGATTTCTTCGATTTGCACATCATTGTGGCAAGCTGAAAATTGATCTAAGACTCAATGGTTTCGACTCAAATGTTTCGTAAGCTGTTGGTGCAACCAGGCATTAGGAATCTGTATTACTGAAAATCTAAATCCGAAATCATAAATTTGATCTATAATAAAGCAGTCAAGACCAACTTTTTGAAGATGAGGAAATTTAGTATTGAATGGCCTCCTCGTTTACCTGATTTAAATCATAAATATTATTTTTATTGGGAATATTTGAAAAGTATAATTTATAAAACTAAAGCAGCAAGTGTTTCAGGTCTAAGGCAAAGAATTATGAATGAATCCAGATTAATTTCTATAGAAACATGGAGAAATGTAATAGACGCACTCTACCATGGTTTAAGAGACTATCAAATTAACGGAGGACATTTTGAACACTTGATTAGGTAGACATTCATTTAGCCATGTAGTAAATGTTTACTAAAACGTAGAATAGCAATGGCTAAAACTACTTTTATGAAAATGAAGTCATTTCTTTGCAATAATTATCTCAGTGTAGAACTAAGACAAAGAATGGTTAAGTGCTATGTTTGGTCCGTACTTTTGTATAGTGCAGAAGTGTGGACGCTAAAAGTATCGATCATGAACAGAATTGAAGCATTGGAAATGTCGATTCATAGACGGATGCTTAAGATACCTTAGACAGCAAGAAAAACTAATGAAGAAGTACTAAGAAGGGTCAACAAAGATAGAGAACTGCTAAAGACTGTTAAACATCGAAAAATGTCTTATCTGGGACATACAGGGTGTTTCATTGGGAAAGTAACATACGTTAACTGCAGAAAGAGG